>NW_026707974.1:0-17092 GCF_902713425.1 Acipenser ruthenus
ATATATATATATATATATTTGCATTGCCTTGTAGCTACGATATGGAGTCTTGCATGCCCCGATAGCTACGATAGGGAGTCTTTCCATCCAGCTCCGGTTGCTTCAACCGGAGGTGCATGCAAATATATATATATATATATATATATTTGCATGCCCCGGTAGCTAAATGCTTCGTTACGGCTCCGGGCAAAACCAAAACCCATGGCCAGTATACAATATTTTTCTGTATGCATTCTTTTCTGTTGAGCACTACTGACACCGTTGAAACGGTGAGTCTTACGTCGCCTGCTGATACATTTGTCCAATCAATGCGTCTGAACCTGGTGTGTAATCCCAAGGTAACTGCTCACTGTTAACACGTTTTACGACTTTAAAGGCCATGGCCAGTATAAGTAATACAGTGTCCCCTTCAGACATGTTAAAGGAGAGATTCGGAAATAAAATTCAAAACTATGCGCGAGTAAATACCACCCTAACTCCTAACATCCAAAATAAAATAAAAAAGAAAAAAAAGACTAATATATATATATATATTATATATATATTTGCATTGCCTTGTAGCTACGATATGGAGTCTTGCATGCCCCGATAGCTACGATAGGGAGTCTTTCCATCCAGCTCCGGTTGCTTCAACCGGAGGTGCATGCAATTATATATATATATATATATATATATATATATATATATATATATATATATATATATATATATATATATATATATATATATATATTTGCATGCCCCGGTAGCTAAATGCTTAGTTACGGCTCTGGACATAACCAAAACCCTTGGCCAGTATACAATATTTTTCTGTATGAACTCTTTTCTGTTGAGCACTACTGACACCGTTGAAACGGCGAGTCTTCGGTCGCCTGCTGATACATTAGTCCAATCAATGCGTCTGAACCTGGTGTGTAATCCCAAGGTAACTGCTCACTGTTAACACGTTTTATATATATATAATTGCATGCCCCGATAGCTACGATATGGAGTCTTTCCATCCAGCTCCGGTAAGCATATAGCTACCGGGGCATGCAAATATATATATATATATATATATATATATATATATATATATATATATATATATATATATATATATATATATATATATATTTGCATGCCCCGGTAGCTAAATGCTTCGTTACGGCTCCGGGCAAAACCAAAACCCATGGCCAGTATACAATATCTTTCTGTATGCATTCTTTTCTGTTGAGCACTACTGATACCGTTGAAACGGTGAGTCTTACGTAGCCTGCTGATACATTAGTCCAATCAATGCGTCTGAACCTGGTGTGTAATCCCAAGGTAACTGCTCACTGTTAACACGTTTTAAGACGTTAAAGGCCAGTATAAATAATACAGTGTCCCCTTCAGACATGTTAAAGGAGAGATTCTGAAATAACATTCAAAACTATGCGCGAGTAAATACCACCCTAACTCCTAACATCCAAAAAAAAATGAAAAAAGAAAAAAAAAGACTAATATATATATATGTATATATATATATATATATATATATATATATATATATATATATATATATATATATATATATATATATATATATATATATATATATATAATTGCATTGCCTTGTAGCAACGATATTGAGTCTTGCATGCCCCGATAGCTACGATATGGAGTCTTTCCATCCAGCTCCAGTAAGCATATAGCTACCAGGGCATGCAAATATATATATATATATATATATATATATATATATATATATATATATATATATATATATATATATATATATTTGCATGCCCCGGTAGATAAATGCTTCGTTACGGCTCCGGGCAAAACCAAAACCCATGGCCAGTATACAATATTTTTCTGTATGCATTCTTTTCTGTTGAGCACTACTGACACAGTTGAAACGGCGAGTCTTCGGTCGCCTGCTGATACATTAGTCCAATCAATGCATCTGAACCTGGTGTGTAATCCCAAGGTAACTGCTCACTGTTAACACGTTTTATATATATATAATTGCATGCCCCGATAGCTACGATATGGAGTCTTTCCATCCAGCTCCGGTTGCTTCACCTCCGGTTGTTTCAACTGGAGGTGCATGCAATTGATATATATATATATATATATATATATATATATATATATATATATATATATATATATATATATATATATATATATATATATTGCATGCCCCGGTAGCTAAATGCTTAGTTACGGCTCTGGACAAAACCAAAACCCATGGCCAGTATACAATATTTTTCTGTATGAATTATTTTCTGTTGAGCACTACTGACACCGTTGAAACGGCGAGTCTTACGTCGCCTGCTGATACATTAGTCCAATCAATGCGTCTGAACCTGGTGTGTAATCCCAAGGTAACTGCTCACTGTTAACACGTTTTATATATATATATAATTGCATGCCCCGATAGCTACAATAGGGAGTCTTTCCATCCAGCTCCGATAAGCATTTAGCTACCGGGGCATGCAAATGTATATATCATCCAGAACTCTGCTGCCCGCCTAGTGTTCTCTCTGCCTCGCTTCGCCCACGCTACTCCACTACTCCGCTCGCTCCACTGGCTCCCGATCACCGTTCGCATCCAGTTCAAGACTCTTGTACTAGCCTACAGATGCCTTGACCAGTCTGCACCCAGCTACCTCCAGACCCTCATCTCTCCCTACACCCCCACTCGACCTCTCCGCTCCGCCTGCACTAGAAGACTAGCTCTACCACCGCTACGCTCCCCTGCCTCCAAAGCCCGCTCCTTCTCCACCCTTGCTCCGCAGTGGTGGAATGACCTTCCTACAGATGTCCGGACTGCCCAGTTCCTGACCACATTCCGGCGCCTCCTTAAGACTCACCTCTTCAAAGAGCACCTGTAGAACTCCTCTGTTTGTATCCTGGGACACTATCACCCTTCATGTAAATGTGCTTTATTTTGCTCTTATCAGCCCCTATTTTACTGCATTTAATCCTGTACTTCAGAATACTGTAATCTGCCAAGTTTTTAACCTGTAGTACTTTGTATTTAATCACATCCTGATGTAACTATCACTATTTAAACATATCCTTATGTAACTATCACTATTACCTGCTGTATTATTGAATTGTGGTTTGTCAAACTTGTACTTTACTTGAACTAAAGTTATTGTATTTCTTGCTCTTATTGTATTACTTGTATTGTAACGCTTGAAATGTTTTTGCTTACGATTGTAAATCGCCCTGGATAAGGGCGTCTGCTAAGAAATAAATAATAATTATATATATATATATATATATATATATATATATATATATATATATATATATATATATATATATATATATATATATATATATATATATATTTGCATGCCCCGGTAGCTAAATGCTTCGTTACGGCTCTGGACAAAACCAAAACCCATGGCCAGTATACAATATTTTTCTGTATGAATTCTTTTCTGTTGAGCACTACTGACACCGTTGAAACGGCGAGTCTTCGGTCGCCTGCAGATACATTAGTCCAATCAATGCGTCTGAACCTGGTGTGTAATCCCAAGGTAACTGCTCACTGTTAACACGTTTTATATATATATATATAATTCCATGCCCCGATAGCTACGATATGGAGTCTTTCCATCCAGCTCCGATAAGCATTTAGCTACCGGGGCATGCAAATGTATATATCATCCAGAACTCTGCTGCCCGCCTAGTGTTCTCTCTGCCTCGCTTCGCCCACGCTACTCCACTACTCCGCTCGCTCCACTGGCTCCCGATCACCGCTCGCATCCAGTTCAAGACTCTTGTACTAGCCTACAGATGCCTTGACCAGTCTGCACCCAGCTACCTCCAGACCCTCATCTCTCCCTACACCCCCACTCGACCTCTCCGCTCCGCCTGCACTAGAAGACTAGCTCTACCACCGCTACGCTCCCCTGCCTCCAAAGCCCGCTCCTTCTCCACCCTTGCTCCGCAGTGGTGGAATGACCTTCCTACAGATGTCCGGACTGCCCAGTCCCTGACCACATTCCGGCGCCTCCTTAAGACTCACCTCTTCAAAGAGCACCTGTAGAACTCCTCTGTTTGTATCCTGGGACACTATCACCCTTCATGTAAATGTGCTTTATTTTGCTCTTATCAGCCCCTATTTTACTGCATTTAATCCTGTACTTCAGAATACTGTAATCTGCCAAGTTTTTAACCTGTAGTACTTTGTATTTAATCACATCCTGATGTAACTATCACTATTTAAACATATCCTTATGTAACTATCACTATTACCTGCTGTATTATTGAATTGTGGTTTGTCAAACTTGTACTTTACTTGAACTAAATTAATTGTATTTCTTGCTCTTATTGTATTACTTGTATTGTAACGCTTGAAATGTTTTTGCTTACGATTGTAAGTCGCCCTGGATAAGGGCGTCTGCTAAGAAATAAATAATATATATATATATATATATATATATATATATATATATATATATATATATATATATATATATATATATATATATATATTGCATGCCACCGGTAGCTAAATGCTTCGTTACGGCTCCGGGCAAAACCAAAACCCATGGCCAGTATACAATATTTTTCTGTATGCATTCTTTTCTGTTGAGCACTACTGACACCGTTGAAACGGTGAGTCTTACGTCGCCTGCTGATACATTAGTCCAATCAATGCGTCTGAACCTGGTGTGTAATCCCAAGGTAACTGCTCACTGTTAACACGTTTTAAGATGTTAAAGGCCATGGCCAGTATAAGTAATACAGTGTCCCCTTCAGACATGTTAAAGGAGAGATTCGGAAATAAAATTCAAAACTATGCGCGAGTAAATACCACCCTAACTCTATATATATATATATATATATATATATATATATATTTGCATGCCCCGGTAGCTAAATGCTTAGTTACGGCTCTGGACAAAACCAAAACCCATGGCCAGTATACAATATTTTTCTGTATGCATTCTTTTCTGTTGAGCACAACTGACACCGTTGAAACGGTGAGTCTTACGACGCCTCCTGATACATTAGTCCAATCAATGCGTCTGAACCTGGTGTGTAATCCCAAGGTAACTGCTCACTGTTAACACGTTTTAAGATGTTAAAGGCCATGGCCAGTTTAAGTAATACAGTGTCCCCTTCAGCCATGTTAAAGGAGAGATTCGGAAATAAAATTCAAAACTATGCGCGAGTAAATACCACCCTAACTCCTAACATCCAAAAAAAAAGAAAAAAGAAAAAAAAGACTAATATATATATATATATATATATATATATATATATATATATATATATATATATATATATATATAATTGCATTGCCTTGTAGCTACGATATGGAGTCTTGCATGCCCCGATAGCTACGATAGGGAATCTTTCCATCCAGCTCCGGTTGCTGCAACCGGAGGTGCATGCAATTTATATATATATATATATATATATATATATATATATATATATATATATATATATATATATATATATATATATATATATATTGCATGCCCCGGTAGCTAAATGCTTAGTTGCGGCTCTGGACAAAACCAAAACCCTTGGCCAGTATACAATATTTTTCTGTATGAACTCTTTTCTGTTGAGCACTACTGACACCGTTGAAACGGCGAGTCTTCGGTCGCCTGCTGATACATTAGTCCAATCAATGCGTCTGAACCTGGTGTGTAATCCCAAGGTAACTGCTCACTGTTAACACGTTTTACATATATATAATTGCATGCCGCGATAGCTACGATATGGAGTCTTTCCATCCAGCTCCGGTAAGCATTTAGCTACCGGGGCATGCAACTATATATATATATATATATATATATATATATATATATATATATATATATATATATATATATATATATATATATATATATTTATATATATATATATATATATATATATATATATATATATATATATATATATATATATATATATATATATATATTTGCATGCCCCGGTAGATAAATGCTTTGTTACGGCTCCGGGCAAAACCAAAACCCATGGCCTGTATACAATATTTTTCTGTATGCATTCTTTTCTGTTGAGCACTACTGACACCGTTGAAACGGTGAGTCTTACGTCGCCTGCTGATACATTAGTCCAATCAATGCGTCTGAACCTGGTGTGTAATCCCAAGGTAACTGCTCACTGTTAACACGTTTTATATATATATAATTGCATGCCCCGATAGCTACGATATGGAGTCTTTCCATCCAGCTCCGGTACGCATTTAGCTCCGGGCAAAACCAAAACCCATGGCCAGTATACAATATTTTTCTGTATGAATTATTTTCTGTTGAGCACTACTGACACCGTTGAAACGGCGAGTCTTACGTCGCCTGCTGATACATTAGTCCAATCAATGCGTCTGAACCTGGTGTGTAATCCCAAGGTAACTGCTCACTGTTAACACGTTTTATATATATATATAATTGCATGCCCCGATAGCTACAATAGGGAGTCTTTCCATCCAGCTCCGATAAGCATTTAGCTACCGGGGCATGCAAATGTATATATCATCCAGAACTCTGCTGCCCGCCTAGTGTTCTCTCTGCCTCGCTTCGCCCACGCTACTCCACTACTCCGCTCGCTCCACTGGCTCCCGATCACCGTTCGCATCCAGTTCAAGACTCTTGTACTAGCCTACAGATGCCTTGACCAGTCTGCACCCAGCTACCTCCAGACCCTCATCTCTCCCTACACCCCCACTCGACCTCTCCGCTCCGCCTGCACTAGAAGACTAGCTCTACCACCGCTACGCTCCCCTGCCTCCAAAGCCCGCTCCTTCTCCACCCTTGCTCCGCAGTGGTGGAATGACCTTCCTACAGATGTCCGGACTGCCCAGTTCCTGACCACATTCCGGCGCCTCCTTAAGACTCACCTCTTCAAAGAGCACCTGTAGAACTCCTCTGTTTGTATCCTGGGACACTATCACCCTTCATGTAAATGTGCTTTATTTTGCTCTTATCAGCCCCTATTTTACTGCATTTAATCCTGTACTTCAGAATACTGTAATCTGCCAAGTTTTTAACCTGTAGTACTTTGTATTTAATCACATCCTGATGTAACTATCACTATTTAAACATATCCTTATGTAACTATCACTATTACCTGCTGTATTATTGAATTGTGGTTTGTCAAACTTGTACTTTACTTGAACTAAAGTTATTGTATTTCTTGCTCTTATTGTATTACTTGTATTGTAACGCTTGAAATGTTTTTGCTTACGATTGTAAATCGCCCTGGATAAGGGCGTCTGCTAAGAAATAAATAATAATTATATATATATATATATATATATATATATATATATATATATATATATATATATATATATATATATATATTTGCATGCCCCGGTAGCTAAATGCTTCGTTACGGCTCTGGACAAAACCAAAACCCATGGCCAGTATACAATATTTTTCTGTATGAATTCTTTTCTGTTGAGCACTACTGACACCGTTGAAACGGCGAGTCTTCGGTCGCCTGCAGATACATTAGTCCAATCAATGCGTCTGAACCTGGTGTGTAATCCCAAGGTAACTGCTCACTGTTAACACGTTTTATATATATATATATAATTCCATGCCCCGATAGCTACGATATGGAGTCTTTCCATCCAGCTCCGATAAGCATTTAGCTACCGGGGCATGCAAATGTATATATCATCCAGAACTCTGCTGCCCGCCTAGTGTTCTCTCTGCCTCGCTTCACCCACGCTACTCCACTACTCCGCTCGCTCCACTGGCTCCCGATCACCGCTCGCATCCAGTTCAAGACTCTTGTACTAGCCTACAGATGCCTTGACCAGTCTGCACCCAGCTACCTCCAGACCCTCATCTCTCCCTACACCCCCACTCGACCTCTCCGCTCCGCCTGCACTAGAAGACTAGCTCTACCACCGCTACGCTCCCCTGCCTCCAAAGCCCGCTCCTTCTCCACCCTTGCTCCGCAGTGGTGGAATGACCTTCCTACAGATGTCCGGACTGCCCAGTCCCTGACCACATTCCGGCGCCTCCTTAAGACTCACCTCTTCAAAGAGCACCTGTAGAACTCCTCTGTTTGTATCCTGGGACACTATCACCCTTCATGTAAATGTGCTTTATTTTGCTCTTATCAGCCCCTATTTTACTGCATTTAATCCTGTACTTCAGAATACTGTAATCTGCCAAGTTTTTAACCTGTAGTACTTTGTATTTAATCACATCCTGATGTAACTATCACTATTTAAACATATCCTTATGTAACTATCACTATTACCTGCTGTATTATTGAATTGTGGTTTGTCAAACTTGTACTTTACTTGAACTAAATTAATTGTATTTCTTGCTCTTATTGTATTACTTGTATTGTAACGCTTGAAATGTTTTTGCTTACGATTGTAAGTCGCCCTGGATAAGGGCGTCTGCTAAGAAATAAATAATATATATATATATATATATATATATATATATATATATATATATATATATATATATATATATATATATATATATATATATATATATATATATTTGCATGCCACCGGTAGCTAAATGCTTCGTTACGGCTCCGGGCAAAACCAAAACCCATGGCCAGTATACAATATTTTTCTGTATGCATTCTTTTCTGTTGAGCACTACTGACACCGTTGAAACGGTGAGTCTTACGTCGCCTGCTGATACATTAGTCCAATCAATGCGTCTGAACCTGGTGTGTAATCCCAAGGTAACTGCTCACTGTTAACACGTTTTAAGATGTTAAAGGCCATGGCCAGTATAAGTAATACAGTGTCCCCTTCAGACATGTTAAAGGAGAGATTCGGAAATAAAATTCAAAACTATGCGCGAGTAAATACCACCCTAACTCTATATATATATATATATATATATATATATATATATATATATATATATTTGCATGCCCCGGTAGCTAAATGCTTAGTTACGGCTCTGGACAAAACCAAAACCCATGGCCAGTATACAATATTTTTCTGTATGCATTCTTTTCTGTTGAGCACAACTGACACCGTTGAAACGGTGAGTCTTACGACGCCTCCTGATACATTAGTCCAATCAATGCGTCTGAACCTGGTGTGTAATCCCAAGGTAACTGCTCACTGTTAACACGTTTTAAGATGTTAAAGGCCATGGCCAGTTTAAGTAATACAGTGTCCCCTTCAGCCATGTTAAAGGAGAGATTCGGAAATAAAATTCAAAACTATGCGCGAGTAAATACCACCCTAACTCCTAACATCCAAAAAAAAAGAAAAAAGAAAAAAAAGACTAATATATATATATATTATATATATATATATATATATATATATATATATATATATATAATTGCATTGCCTTGTAGCTACGATATGGAGTCTTGCATGCCCCGATAGCTACGATAGGGAATCTTTCCATCCAGCTCCGGTTGCTGCAACCGGAGGTGCATGCAATTTATATATATATATATATATATATATATATATATATATATATATATATATATATATATATATATATATATATATATTTGCATGCCCCGGTAGCTAAATGCTTAGTTGCGGCTCTGGACAAAACCAAAACCCTTGGCCAGTATACAATATTTTTCTGTATGAACTCTTTTCTGTTGAGCACTACTGACACCGTTGAAACGGCGAGTCTTCGGTCGCCTGCTGATACATTAGTCCAATCAATGCGTCTGAACCTGGTGTGTAATCCCAAGGTAACTGCTCACTGTTAACACGTTTTACATATATATAATTGCATGCCGCGATAGCTACGATATGGAGTCTTTCCATCCAGCTCCGGTAAGCATTTAGCTACCGGGGCATGCAACTATATATATATATATATATATATATATATATATATATATATATATATATATATATATATATATATATATATATATATATATATATATATATATATATATTTGCATGCCCCGGTAGATAAATGCTTTGTTACGGCTCCGGGCAAAACCAAAACCCATGGCCAGTATACAATATTTTTCTGTATGCATTCTTTTCTGTTGAGCACTACTGACACCGTTGAAACGGTGAGTCTTACGTCGCCTGCTGATACATTAGTCCAATCAATGCGTCTGAACCTGGTGTGTAATCCCAAGGTAACTGCTCACTGTTAACACGTTTTATATATATATAATTGCATGCCCCGATAGCTACGATATGGAGTCTTTCCATCCAGCTCCGGTACGCATTTAGCTCCGGGCAAAACCAAAACCCATGGCCAGTATACAATATTTTTCTGTATGCATTCTTTTCTGTTGAGCACTACTGACACCGTTGAAACGGTGAGTCTTACGACGCCTCCTGATACATTAGTCCAATCAATGCGTCTGAACCTGGTGTGTAATCCCAAGGTAACTGCTCACTGTTAACACGTTTTAAGATGTTAAAGGCCATGGCCAGTATAAGTAATACAGTGTCCCCTTCAGCCATGTTAAAGGAGAGATTCGGAAATAAAATTCAAAACTATGCGCGAGTAAATACCACCCTAACTCCTAACATCCAAAAAAAAAAGAAAAAAGAAAAAAAAGACTAATATATATATATATATATATATATATATATATATATATATATATATATATATATAATTGCATTGCCTTGTAGCTACGATATGGAGTCTTGCATGCCCCGATAGCTACGATAGGGAATCTTTCCATCCAGCTCCGGTTGCTGCAACCGGAGGTGCATGCAATTTATATATATATATATATATATATATATATATATATATATATATATATATATATATATATATATATATTTGCATGCCCCGGTAGCTAAATGCTTAGTTACGGCTCTGGACAAAACCAAAACCCTTGGCCAGTATACAATATTTTTCTGTATGAACTCTTTTCTGTTGAGCACTACTGACACCGTTGAAACGCCGAGTCTTCGGTCGCCTGCTGATACATTAGTCCAATCAATGCGTCTGAACCTGGTGTGTAATCCCAAGGTAACTCCTCACTGTTAACACGTTTTACATATATATAATTGCATGCCGCGATAGCTACGATATGGAGTCTTTCCATCCAGCTCCGGTTGCTTCACCTCCGGTTGCTTCAACCGGAGGTGCATGCAATTTATATATATATATATATATATATATATATATATATATATATATATATATATATATATATATATATATATTTGCATGCCCCGGTAGCTAAATGCTTAGTTACGGCTCTGGACAAAACCAAAACCCATGGCCAGTATACAATATTTTTCTGTATGAATTCTTTTCTGTTGAGCACTACTGACACCGTTGAAACGGCGAGTCTTCGGTCGCCTGCTGATACATTAGTCCAATCAATGCGTCTGAACCTGGTGTGTAATCCCAAGGTAACTGCTCACTGTTAACACGTTTTATATATATATATATATTTTGTCCAGAGCCGTAACTAAGCATTTAGCTACCGGGGCATGCAAATATATATATATATATATATATATATATATATATATATATATATATATATATATATATATATATATATATAATTGCATGCCCCGATAGCTACGATATGGAGACTTTCCATCAGGCTCCGGTTGCTTCACCGGTTGCTTCATATATATATATATATATATATATATATATATATATATATATATATATATATATATATATTTGCATGCCCCGGTAGCTAAATGCTTAGTTACGGCTCTGGACAAAACCAAAACCCTTGGCCAGTATACAATGGAGCTTTTGCCCAAACAGGCGCCTGCGGCCACAATTGCCATACCCCCTCTCCCCCAGGGGAGTTCAGGGTGGATGGGAAGAGGCGTCCCAGCTAGTGCAAGAGGACACTCTTTCCATAGCGGCCTCTGGGGAGGGGGCCTCCTTCTCCTCTGACATGCAGGTAGGCGAAACCCCTGCTGAGGAAGAACCTGGCTTCAAGGTAGCCTCGGAAGCCAGTGCTCCCCCGTTGTCTAGCTCGGTTTTGGCACTTATGGGACGCGCTGCAGCCCTCCTGCAGGTCCCCTGGATGCCAGCAGCAGAACCATGCCGGTCCGTGTTCCAGACGCAGGTGATGGCTCCTCACCCTTAAAAGTTCCCGGTCTTCCCAGATTTCATGGAGGAGGTACACTCCTCCTGGGATCATCCGGCCTCAGGTCCTAGCGTGCTAAAGCAGGCTGCACCGCTTGCCTCTCTAGAAGGCGCGGAAAAGCTTGGCCTAGCGAGGTTCCCCCCGGTAGACTCCACCATCGCAGCCCTCGTTAAGGCCCCTGTCAGTGGGTGGGTTGGCTAGAGACCCGACGTGCCCGAACCCTCAATACAGGGTGACGGAAACGCATCTCAAGCGGGCTTATGCAGCAGAAGTGCAGGCAACTCACCTGTCAAACACCGCAAGTGTGCTCACGGCTTATTTGGACTGGGTATTGCGCGAGACCCTTCTCCCTGAGCCGGTGGCCACGGAGCTACATCTCCTGTCCAGCAAGCTGCTACAGATCTCCGGTCTCCAACAGCAAGCTCTTGGCTGGAGCCTGGCTAGCTTGATTGTGGCTCGTAGACAGCTGTGGATGCAGATAAGGCTGCACTGCTAGATGCACCTATATCCCCACTACATACCTTTGGGCCAGCCATGGAGAAGATCTTACAGAGATCCCACTGGGAACGTGAGTCGTCCCGGCAGGTGGCTGCGTTGCTCCCTCCCCGCGCTTCCGTGTGGGGCAGGTAGAACCGCTGGCGAGCTCCTCAAATGCGGACTGTCACCAGAACAGTTCCAGTACCCACAGCTCCGCTGGGTGACCTGAGGCATCGCCTAAAAGGCACACCAGGTGCAAACAACTGGGCCCACCTGGCAGGCAGAGGGAAGGCATGTCATGGCCAGCCCACATACCAGCATCACAGGAGGCGTTTCCAGGGCCAGCGCCCTAAACAGCCAACCCAAACTGCCCCGCCTCAGCCTCAGCAGCCCGAGCAGGGCCCCTAAAGGCTGGCGGCCTCAGACCCTCCTTTTCGGCAAAACAGCTACAGTACTGGCGGTCTTGCACCCCAGGCGCCTGGGTGCTCGCCACCATGCAAAACGGTTACGCGCTTCAGTTCCGCTTGGGACCTCCTCCCTTTCGAGGTATCATGAAAACTTTGGGACAGACCCTCTCCAGGCCTCGGTACCAACTCTGCTATTTTCCCCAAGGTGATCACAGCCGTTCACATTAATCAGTCTGTGGAACTAGAGACTTTCCATCCACCTCCGGTTGCTTCATATATATTTATATATAAATTGCATGCACCTCCGGTTGCTGCATGCAATTTATATATATATATATATATATATATATATATATATATATATATATATATATATATATATATATATATATATATATATATTTGCATGCCCCGGTAGCTAAATGCTTCGTTACGGCTCCGGGCAAAACCAAAACCCATGGCCAGTATACAATATTTTTCTGTATGCATTCTTTTCTGTTGAGCACTACTGACACAGTTGAAACGGTGAGTCTTAGGTCGCCTGCTGATACATTAGTCCAATCAATGCGTCTGAACCTGGTGTGTAATCCCAAGGTAACTGCTCACTGTTAACACGTTTTATATATATATAATTGCATGCCCCGATAGCTACGATATGGAGTCTTTCCATCCAGCTCCGGTAAGCATTTATCTACCGGGGCATGCAAATATATATATATATATATATATATATATATATATATATATATATATATATATATATATATATATATATATATATATATATTTGCATGCCCCGGTAGATAAATGCTTCGTTACGGCTCCGGGCAAAACCAAAACCCATGGCCAGTATAAAATATTTTTCTGTATGCATTCTTTTCTGTTGAGCACTACTGACACCGTTGAAACGGCGATTCTTCGGTCGCCTGCTGATACATTAGTCCAATCAATGCGTCTGAACCTGGTGTGTAATCCCAAGGTAACTGCTCACTGTTAACACGTTTTATATATATATATATATATATATATATATATATATATATATATATATATATATATATATATATATAATTGCATGCCCTGATAGCTACGATATGGAGTCTTTCCATCAGGCTCCGGTTGCTTCAACCGGAGGTGCATGCAATTTATATATATATATATATATATATATATATATATATATATATATATATATATATATATATATATTTGCATGCCCCGGTAGCTAAATGCTTAGTTACGGCTCTGGACAAAACCAAAACCCATGGCCAGTATACAATATTTTTCTGTATGAATTCTTTTCTGTTGAGCACTACTGACACCGTTGAAACGGTGAGTCTTACGTCGCCTGCTGATACATTAGTCCAATCAATGCGTCTGAACCTGGTGTGTAATCCCAAGGTAACTGCTCACTGTTAACACGTTTTATATATATATAATTGCATGCCCCGATAGCTACGATATGGAGTCTTTCCATCCAGCTCCGGTTGCTTCACCTCCGGTTGCTTCAAGCTTAGTTACGGCTCTGGACAAAACCAAAACCTATGGCCAGTATACAATATTTTTCTTTATGAATTATTTTCTGTTGAGCACTACTGACACCGTTGAAACGGCGAGTCTTCGGTCGCCTGCTGATACATTAGTCCAATCAATGCATCTGAACCTGGTGTGTAATCCCAAGGTAACTGCTCACTGTTAACACGTTTTATATATATATAATTGCATGCCCCGATAGCTACGATATGGAGTCTTTCCATCCAGCTCCGGTTGCTTCAACCGGAGGTGCATGCAATTGATATATATATATATATATATATATATATATATATATATATATATATATATATATATATATATATATATATATATATATTTGCATGCCCCGGTAGATAAATGCTTCGTTACGGCTCCGGGCAAAACCAAAACCCATGGCCAGTTACAATATTTTTCTGTATGCATTCTTTTCTGTTGAGCACTACTGACACCGTTGAAACGGTGAGTCTTACGTCGCCTGCTGATACATTAGTCCAATCAATGCGTCTGAACCTGGTGTGTAATCCCAAGGTAACTGCTAACTGTTAACACGTTTTATATATATATAATTGCATGCCCCGATAGCTACGATATGGAGTCTTTCCATCCACCTCCGGTAAGCATTTAGCTACCGGGGCATGCAAATATATATATATATTTGCATGCCCCGGTAGATAAATGCTTCGTTACGGCTCTGGGCAAAAGCAAAACCCATGGCCAGTATACAATATTTTTCTGTATGCATTCTTTTCTGTTGAGCACTACTGACACCGTTGAAATGGTGAGTCTTACGTCGCCTGCTGATACATTAGTCCAATCAATGCGTCTGAACCTGGTGTGTAATCCCAAGGTAACTGCTCACTGTTAACACGTTTTATATATATATAATTGCATGCCCCGATAGCTACGATATGGAGTCTTTCCATCCAGCTCCGGTAAGCATTTAGCTCCGGGCAAAACCAAAACCCAAGGCCAGTATACAATATTTTTCTGTATGCATTCTTTTCTGTTGAGCACTACTGACACCGTTGAAACGGTGAGTCTTACGACGCCTCCTGATACATTAGTCCAATCAATGCGTCTGAACCTGGTGTGTAATCCCAAGGTAACTGCTCACTGTTAACACGTTTTAAGATGTTAAAGGCCATGGCCAGCATAAGTATTACAGTGTCCCCTTCAGCCATGTTAAAGGAGAGATTCGGAAATAAAATTCAAAACTATGCGCGAGTAAATACCACCCTAACTCCTAACATCCAAAAAAAAAGAAAAAAGAAAAAAAAAGACTAATATATATATATATATATATATATATATATATATATATATATATATATATATATATATATATATATATATATATTTGCATGCCCCGGTAGCTAAATGCTTCGTTACGGCTCTGGACAAAACCAAAACCCTTGGCCAGTATACAATATTTTTTCTGTATGAACTCTTTTCTGTTGAGCACTACTGACACCGTTGAAACGGCGAGTCTTCGGTCGCCTGCTGATACATTAGTCCAATCAATGCGTCTGAACCTGGTGTGTAATCCCAAGGTAACTGCTCTCTGTTAACACGTTTTAGATATATATAATTGCATGCCGCGATAGCTACGATATGGAGTCTTTCCATCCAGCTCCGGTTGCTTCACCTCCGGTTGCTTCAACCGGAGGTGCATGCAATTGATATATATATATATATATATATATATATATATATATATATATATATATATATATATATTTGCATGCCCCGGTAGATAAATGCTTCGTTACGGCTCCGGGCAAAACCAAAACCCATGGCCAGTATACAATATTTTTCTGTATGCATTCTTTTCTGTTGAGCACTACTGACACCGTTGAAACGGTGAGTCTTACGTCGCCTGCTGATACATTAGTCCAATCAATGCGTCTGAACCTGGTGTGTAATCCCAAGGTAACTGCTAACTGTTAACACGTTTTATATATATATAATTGCATGCCCCGATAGCTACGACATGGAGTCTTTCCATCCAGCTCCGGTAAGCATTTAGCTCCGGGCAAAACCAAAACCCATGGCCAGTATACAATATTTTTCTGTATGCATTCTTTTCTGTTGAGCACTACTGACACCGTTGAAACGGTGAGTCTTACGTCGCCTGCTGATACATTAGTCCAATCAATGCGTCTGAACCTGGTGTGTAATCCCAAGGTAACTGCTCACTGTTAACACGTTTTATATATATATATAATTGCATGCCCCGATAGCTACGATATGGAGTCTTTCCATCCAGCTCCGGTTGCTTCACCTCCGGTTGCTTCAACCGGAGGTGCATGCAATTGATATATATATATATATATATATATATATATATATATATATATATATATGCATGCCCCGGTAGCTAAATGCTTAGTTACGGCTCTGGACAAAACCAAAACCCATGGCCAGTATACAATATTTTTCTGTATGAATTATTTTCTGTTGAAAACTACTGACACCGTTGAAACGGCGAGTCTTCGGTCGCCTGCTGATACATTAGTCCAATCAATGCATCTGAACCTGGTGTGTAATCCCAAGGTAACTGCTCACTGTTAACACGTTTTATATATATATATAATTGCATGCCCCGATAGCTACGATATGGAGTCTTTCCATCC
>NW_026707975.1:0-15000 GCF_902713425.1 Acipenser ruthenus
CATGCCTTTTCATGCGTTATTGCTTGCTTATACAAGCTTTTACAGAATTAAAATGTGATTGTTCTTACCAATAATCGCATCCACAATATCTGGATTAAGGGGTTGTTTTGCTTGTGAATCCTTATGTGCATTGGATTTGAATCCAGTCAGGGATTTATTGGCAAGTTCTTCAGCAGTGTGAAATACCCGTAATAGGTCTGCAGTTAGCTTCATTGTGTCTTTGTGACAACACATCTGTAGCTTCCTTTTTGATACTGACGCTTTTTCAGTCCGTTGTACCTTCTAAAATCATAAACAAAGGTGTGGGTAAGTGAAATAGTTATATAATATATACATATATCAAACTGCATGAAAATACCTCCTTTTTATCACTTTTACGCCATGGATACTGTGTACTTCAGTATTTTTGGAGACAAACCTCTCCATATAGTAACACCCTCTTGTTCGGGTTATACCTTAGTATTATGCTCCCTCGCCTTTGGTTCAGGGCATTACTAAGCCTGCAGACGGTCATCGGGTAGTAACCTAAATAACACAATTTTCCTACCTCATCTCTCTTTTCCCCCATTGTTGTATATTGGTGTTGGCATAGTTGGTGGTGGACAAATCCATTTTCAGTAATTCCACTCGTTCCAGTATATCTGGGAGTTCTAAAGTATATGTTGAAATGTTAGCTGTCTTTTGCTGTTTATTATTTTTATATTTTATTTTATTATTTGTAGTATTTATGACTAAATGCGTTATATTATATAGTTATGATTAGATTAGTCTGCACTTCACATTCTTAAAAATAAATATTAGGCCACATTAAAGTATTTCTATCATTGTCATGATAGTTGTTTTGGTCCCGGCATTTATCCCGCTTACACTTGGAAGGGGTTTCCTCCTTTTCATAATTAAGTATACACTTTGCTTTTTGTGAAACAGTCTGCCAGTCCCCTAAAAAATAGTTCATATTTAATCATATTTATACTGTGCCTACACTGGTTAAAATTCAACAGTGGGTCTTTATACACCTTGTAACGGAAACATGGTACCCCATAATGTTCTCGTACTAAGGTGAAAATAGCCTTGATTTGTATGTTACTATAGATATCAATAGTAATACGAAAATACCATACAAAGTAGTAATAACAGCTTTTAAAGTGAAGGTAGTGTTCTGAGAGAATTAGGTATAATTTTACCTCAGTAACTTAGAGTAAGAGTTATGATTATACAGCAGTATTGATTGTATGTTCACTGTTTAGTATGTAGGCTAGTTCATTAAAACAAAAAAAGTAAATGTCACAATATATATACAGTGCCTTGCATAAGTATTCACCCCCCTTGGACTTTTCCACATTTTGTAGTGTTACAACCTGGAATTAAAATGTATTTAATTGGGATTTTTACCATTTGATTTACACAACATACTTAACACTTTGAAGGTGCAAAATATTTTTTATTGTGACACATTTTTTGTTTTGTTTAATTAAACAAAAAAAAAGACATTTGTTGGTTGCATAAGTATTCACCCCCCTGAGTCAATACTTGGTAGAAGCACCTTTGGCTTTGGGTAAGTCTCTACCAGCTTTGCACATCTGAATCCTGCAAATTTTGCCCATTCTTCTTGGCAAAATTGCTCAAGCTCTGTCAAGTTGGATGGGGACCGTTGGTGAACAGCAATTTTCAAGTCTTGCCACAGATTCTCAATCGGATTGATGTCTGGGCTTTGACTGGGCCATTCTAAGACATTCAGGTTCTTGTTTTTAAACCACTCCAGTGTAGCTTTGGCTGTGTGTTTAGGGTCATTGTCCTGCTGGAAGGTGAACCTTCCCAGTCACTGGTCCTCTTGCAGACTGAAACAGGTTTTCCTCTAGAATTTCCCTGTATTTGGCTCCATCCATCTTGCCCTCAGTCCTGACCAGTTTCCCAGTCCCTGCCGATGAAAAGCATCCCCATAACATGTTATAACATGCTGCCACCACCATGCTTCACCGTGGGGATGGTGTTCTCAGGGTGATGAGCAGTGTTGGCTTTGCGCCACACATAGCGTTTTGCGCTAAGGCCAAAAAGTTCAATTTTGGTCTCATTAGACCAGAGAACCCTTTTCCACATGTTTGCTGTGTCTCCCACATGCCTTTTGGCAAAATCCAAACAGGATTTGATATGGGTTTTTTTCAGAAATGGCTTTCTTCTCGCCACTCTTCCATAAAGCCCAGCTTTGTGGAGCGCCTGGGTTATAGTTGTCCCATGGACGGTTTCTCCCATCTCAGCTGTGGATCTCTCCAGCTCCTTCAGAGTTACCATTGACCTCTTGGTTGCTTCTCTGACTTATGCCCTCCTTACCTGGTCACTGAATTTTGGTGGACGGCCTTCTCTAAGCAGAGTCGCGGTTGTGCCATATTCTTTCCATTTCTTAATAATGGATTTAACGGTGCTCCGGGGGATGTTCAAAGTTTGGGATATTTTTTTATAACCCAACCCTGATTGGTGCTTCTCCAGAACTTTATCCCAGAATTGTTTAGATAGCTCCTTGGTCTTCATGATGCTGTTTGTTTTGATATGCTCTTTAACAAACTGTGGCCTTCCAGAAACAGGTGTATTTAATCTGAGGTCATGTGACACTTTAATTGCACACAGGTGGACTCCATTCAACTAATTATGTGACTTCTGAAGGCAATTGGTTGCACCAGAGCTTATTTAGGGGTGTCACAGCAAAGGGGGTGAATACTTATGCAATCAAGACAGTTTTTTATTTGTAAATAATTTTGAAAAATATGTAGATTTTTTTTCCCCACTTTGACATTATGGACTATTTTGTGTAGATCAGTCACAAAAAATCCTAATTAAATCCATTTTAATTCCAGGTTGTAATATTACAAAATGTGGAAAAGTCCAAGGGGGGTGAATACTTATGCAAGGCACTGTATATATATATACTGTTTACTGTAAGCAAGGGTGTCCATCCCATACCTTCAGTTTCCTCAGCATTATTTAATCTTTTTAGTTGATTGACAAATTGATATAGAGCATTACACTTTGTCTTACCTATTGCCAGTACATAAGATGGACAGGTTAACCATTTTGGATTTTTCTTTTGAAGGTCCCCTTTTCCACTAGGTTTAAGTCCACCATCTCATAAACATTTTTGGTTTCAATTACATTATTTTTGTAACTACGTTCATCAAATTCTACAATCCACTCTTTCTTGCCAATTTCTATCGCATTCTCTTCAAAAAAAATCAAACAATGCAAATGACATTTTCTCCATCTCTTTACTGCTCCATGAAGTGGTATGTAATACTGTGGGAGCCACCTGTCAAACACAAACGGTCACTTTGCTGGTCTCGTGCAGGTACATTTGAAAAGTAGGGCGCGCGCCATGCAGGCAGTCAGCAGCACTTCTCTCTTTTGTTGACAGTTTACTCTCCGATAAGGTGACTTTTATTGAAATGGAGAGGGTGTCATAAACGTTTCTTACATCATGAAGCAGAAGAAGATATGCCTCGTATGACAAAAGTAAGGAGAGGGATAGAAATAAATGAATGTACTTATAGCCAGCCTGGCTGCTCAACGGAAAATGAGGAGGAACCAACTGAGACTTCCCTTAACACTGTCCTAACACCTGATCAAGTTTTCTTCCTCGGTGATGAAACAGGACTTCTTGAAAACCACGAGGAGAACTGTCCTGCCGAAAAATATAGGTTTTGGATATAATGTTACCGAGGGATAATTCTACTCTTATATTCGTTATTTGAAAGGAAGTGTAAAGGCAATTCGATATCCCATACATTGAGTTATATTATAGGACACTTAAAAAAAAAATGTGCTTCAGATGTTTACTTTATTTATGTATGGGTGAATCGGCTTTACAGAAGAGTGTAATTCAGTTTCCCTGGATCTCGCTCAGCTATTTCATAGCTCCAATACAAAATCACAAGGGAATGCCATTTAACCCTACGAGAGTATTAATTCTAAGGAGTAAATTAAAGCATGTCTTAATGATCCGGTTTTATAGATAAAAACTGTACATTTCAAATGGTTTTCGTGGTAGAAATATGTTTTAATATAACTCGCCCTGCGGCCTCGAACACCAGTTGCATGAGGATTCCCCTGAGATCAATGTGGCTATAAGCAATTATACTACTTTGAACTTGAAGTAGGCTGCTACATTGTAGACCTCTAACCAAAATAAACAAAGTTACAACTGTGTTGATATGAGGGAAGGGTATACGTCTGACTGTAGTTTGAACCACCCAAAAAATAGATTGCAAAAATGAGAATTCTGAATTTAAATAAATGTAAAATCTACTTTATTATACACTAAATTATTACTGTTTTACAGCTGTCCGATGAAGAGGTTTCCAATTCAGGTGAAGATGAAACGGAGTTTAATAGGGCTTCCTGCCTCTCCACCCAGTGTGAATTTGAAGTGGACTGTCAAAATGTAAGTAAAATTATATTAAGAAAAATACCTACAGACGTGCTCAAATTTGGTACCCCTCCACAAAAAACGAAGAATGCACAATTTTCTCTGAAATAACTTGAAACTGACAAAAGTAATTGGCATCCGCCATTGTTTATTCCATATTTAATAGAAATCAGACTTTGCTTTTGATTTTTTATTCAACATAATATTGTAAATAAGAAAACAAATGAAAATGGCATGGACAAAAATGATGGGACCGCTAACCTAGTATTTTGTTGCACAACCTTTAGAGGAAATCACTGCAATCAAACGTTTTCTGTAGCTCTCAATGAGACTTCTGCACCTGTTAACAGGTAGTTTGGCCCACTCTTCCTGAGCAAACTGCTCCAGCTGTCTCAGGTTTGATGGGTGCCTTCTCCAGACTGCAAGTTTCAGCTCTTTCCATAGATGTTCGATAGGATTCAGATCAGGACTCATAGATGGCCACTTCAGAATAGTCCAATGTTTTGTTCTTATCCATTCTTGGGTGCTTTTAGCTGTGTGTTTTGGGTCATTATCCTGTTGGAGGACCCATGACCTGCGACTGAGACAGAGCTTTCTGACACTGGGCAGTACGTTTCGCTCCAGAATGCCTTGATAGTCTTGAGATTTCATTGTGCCCTGCACAGATTCAAGGCAACCTGTGCCAGGCGCAGCAAAGCAGCCCCAAAACATAACCGAGCCTCCTCCATGTTTCACTGTAGGTATGGTGTTCTTTTCTTTGAAAGCTTCATTTTTTCGTCTGTGAACACAGAGCTGATGTGACTTGCCAAAAAGCTCCAGTTTTGACTCATCTGTCCAAAGGACATTCTCCCAGAAGGATTGTGGCTTGTCAATATGCATTTTAGCAAATTCCAGTCTGGCTTTTTTATGTTTTTCTTTCAAAAGTGGAGTCCTCCTGGGTCTTCTTCCATGGAGCCCACTTTCGCTCAAAAAGCGACGGATGGTGCGATCAGAAACTGACGTACCTTCACCTTGGAGTTCAGCTTGTATCTCTTTGGCAGTTATCCTTGGTTCTTTTTCTACCATTCGCACTATCCTTCTGTTCACTCTGGGGTCGATTTTCCTCTTGCGGCTGCGCCCAGGGAGGTTGGCTACAGTTCCATGGACCTTAAACTTCTTAATAATATTTGCAACTGTTGTCACAGGAACATCAAGCTGCTTGGAGATGGTCTTGTAGCCTTTACCTTTACCATGCTCGTCTATTATTTTCTTTCTGATCTCCTCAGACAACTCTCTCCTTTGCTTTCTCTGGTCCATGTTCAGTGTGGTGCACACAATGGTACCAAACAGCACAGTGACTACTTTTCTCCATTTAAATAGGCTGAATGACTGATTACAAGATTGGAGACATGTGTGATACTAATTAAGGAAACTAATTAGTTTGAAATATCTCTATAATCCAATTATTTATTATCTTTTCTAAGGGGTACCAACAAATGTGTCCAGGCCATTTTAGAATATCTTTGTAGAATAAGCAATAATTCATCTCTTTTCACAGCTTCTTTGCTTTATTCTATGACATACCAAAGGCATGCAAGTATACATGATAAAATAGCTTTTAATTTCATCACTTTTCAGGAGGAATGAAGCATTATTTCAATGAGCTGTAAGGGTACCAACAAATTTGAGCACGTCTGTATATAATCTTTTAAATGTTATATAATCTTACCGTGTATACTGTATGCTTAACATCCAATCCCATAACATGTAATGACAATTATATGCACAACTGCATTACATTTACTTAATTTACATTTATTTAGAACTAACGAGTGTATATAGTTTGCTTTGACCAATTTCACAACCAATTTGCTAACAGCCTAGGCTTACAGCTCTGTCTATCCCTTGACACATTACATTGTTAAATTATTTTGCATAAATGAATGCGAGTACTTTATGTAAGCAATTTAAAATAGTTCATAAGCACAATAACACACATACAGAGACCACCGATGCCTTGGGTACATTATTTTAAAATGAACATGCAAGACCTAAGATGGCATTGCTTGTAGTGTTCAAGTATAATATTGTAGCGTTGAGCATGCTATGGGCAATGTTCTGCGGCGGTGACGGTGGAAAATAAAAGATCAGACCAGGCAGTGAGGTTAAAATGGAATAGCTCTTAACTTGAACCACACTAAATAGGGATACGTCTCCAATTCCCTATAACAGTCGTACTTGGAGTTTGAAGATTATTAATTATTACGGTTTACTGCAGCGGCGTTCGATCGATTTCTGTTCGATCGATCCCAAAACCCCACGTGAAGCTGCAACTTAACTAGCGGTCTTGAAGTGCATCATATGGTGGTTTCTTAAGAGCGTAGGCAGGTTTGAAACACATGAATTATTTAGCAAAATCAAGTGTGCAGATATATTTTTCGTTTGGTGAACTATTATGTTTTTGGTTTCTATGGTGTCACAATGCATTACCCAAACATTTCACGATTCCCTCAGACCGCTCGTGAACTCAAGTAGAAGTTCAAGAGCTAGTAGTTTCAATGATGTTTGGGAAACACTTACCTAAACGATGGTCTTACTACATTGGTTTGGTAAAGTAGCTATTGAGAAAAGCGAACCCGACTCAGAACACAGAACAGAACAGAACACAAACAGCGCACTCACGTCAACACTTGCAGACTGCACAGAAACAGCAGGCAAGATAACAGCGGGGAGAGAGAGACACACACAAAATACAATACAACCCTGGCGCCCACAACACTTAACACAGTACACACTGGACAAAAATTGTTTTCAAATTCCCCTGTCTAAATACACCCCCACAGTCCATCCATTCGCACCACCGCTACAGTATCTTACACTTTTGCAAATCCAGAATTAAACCATTTTTACGAATTTTATGAATTGTGATATATCCTGTTGTGTTTGTTTAAAGTTATGCATTCCAGATAACGTTTCTGATCAATGATAATACCATTTAAGATTTCCTGTAGGTTCTACTCTTCCTAACTGTATTTCCTCTCTTCTGTAGGATGAGTTTGACAATCACCCACTATATCCAGGAGCACCGCTCAGTAAAAATGAAAGTGACCTTTGCATTGAAACATCGACTGACAGATTCTGCTTTGGATAATCTTCTTGAACTTATGTCATGTCATGTTAAAGACTTTCCTAAAACAACCAAATACTATCTGTACAAAAAGTTCAATTGTGCAGACTTGTCATCTATGGTGCTGCATTTTTTTTGTAAAATATGCCAATCATACATCTGCCCTGAGAATGATAATGTAGATTCCTGTCCAGAATGTGGTGAGGGGTTTAATAAAGAATTAAACAAAAAGGCTGGTCACTTTTTCATCCAGCTCCCATTGAAAAAGCAGGAACTGCTTGAAAAAGAAGCCGTTTTAGATTCCATCCAGAAAAATGTCCACACTAGAAGCAGAGAGATAGGTGATGTCACATCTGGGAAACTGTACCAAAAAGTAAGGAATTCCACACAGTTTGGTCAGAATGGCATTTCTCTTCAGTGGAACAGTGATGGTGTTTAAGTATTTAAATCATCCAGAAGCAGTTTCTGGCCTATTCAGGTAATGGTGAATGAACTCCCATACAAGTTAAGAATCAACAATGTTCTGTTGTCATGTCTGTGGTTTGGCCCAGGAAAGCCCAGGATGGATAGCTACTTGAGTGTTTTTGTTAAAGAGTTAACTGATTTGCACAAAACAGGTGTAACAGTAATAATTCCAGGAGAAGGTCAGAAGGTTGTTAAAATACATACTTTAATTTGTTCAGCAGATTCGGTGGCTAGACCAGCCCTTCGTAACACAACCCTGTTTAATGGCAAGTATGGTTGTGACTTTTGTCTGCATCCTGGTCAGCATGTTCACAAGGGAAGAGAATTCACTAGAGTACACCCCATTAAAGAAAAAGATCCACCTATAAGAACTCATGAACAGCACAAAGCAGATGCAATTGCTGCTTCTGAAAGTGGAAACCCAGTGAATGGTGTTAAAGGCTCTTCCCCGTTGTTGTTTTTACCTGTTTTGAATATGTCACGGTCTTTTGTATCTGAATACATGCACTGTGTTCTTCTTGGTGTAGTAAGGGGGATTTTACCTTTGAGATACATTCAACATTGGTTTTACTTGGTCTATTCAGTGAATAATCTTTTGACAGACTCAATTACTAGAGAAACTCTTAGAAAAGTAAGTGTGGTTCTTAAGGAGTTTGTAAACCAAACTGAGACTCTGTGTGGTAAAAGTCACTTGACCTTTAATGTCCATCTACTTCTGCATTTACCTAGAGGTGTTAGTGACTGGGGAGCTCTTTGGGCAACCTCTGCTTTCCCTTATGAAGGGTACAACAGGGTATTAAAAAGCCTTTTCTAGGGTACACAGAGCGTATCAAAACAAGTGTGTGAAATGTATACTGTGATAAAAAAGGTAAAAAAGCTACAAGCATACAAAGTGCCAGTGAACCTGTACATATTTTCTTAAAAAAACTTATTGGATCAACAAGAATTTCTACTTGGTCATCAAGTTAAAAAAGAAGTACTTGTGTATGACAGGTTTATTTACAATCATGTTTTGTATCGCACTAAAAACTATAACCATGTAATGAAAAGGTCTAACTTTACAGCTGAATTGCAAAATAGTCATGTTGTTGAACTAACCTCTCTTCTGCTAGTAAAGTGCAGAGATGGGCCATGCTCTGTTCATGGGAGAGAGATAGCTATATTGACTGTGAAGAAACTGGAAAAAAATTGCAGATTTTATATACAGTAGAGAGTTTAGCATATCCTCAAACTTTCTCATTGAAATTCACAAGAATGATAAAACAGAGGCTGTGTTTTTGGACCATTTGGAAAGGAAATGTGTTAGGATGTCAATTGATGAGAAGAGTTCTGTGAATTTCATGCCAAATGAAGTTGAAAGGGATTAGGTGTTTCATACTTTAAAATGAGCGTTTCAACAATTCTTCACAAATTAATCAATGTTAACCATGTTTTCATCAGAATGTACAAAACAATTTTCATACGAAATTATTATTACTAAATTATTAAAGAGTAAATAGATTCAAATTCCATTTTAATGTTGTTTTTTGTTTTACTTATTCCTAATCTTGTTATGAGGTTGGCAATCATTCGGAGTTCTTTGCTGCAATATTAAGTTTTATCATTTTTCTCCTATAGTTTTCTCTAAGTAGCTTTGAGCTAAATTACTGCTCTAGACTGCTAAGTGACTGTCCATTTTTTTATTTTCTGATTCCAAAAGTTCATATGATGCTTGCTATGACCTTTCAACTCTGTTGGCAGCATTACAGGACCTATTAGAATCAGGAAGCGCAACAGAAATTTTAGATGAACATGAAGCATTATCAAGCCTTATAACATGGACATGCAGACATGTTTGTCAGCGTGAGCAATACACAGTTAATGCCTGTGTCTTCCTGATGTTTTACATATCACAGACAGCTGTTTCTCACAGCTAGAGCACCACTTGGAAATTAAATACTGTGCAAGTAAAGAAGGAAGGCAGCTTGCAGGAAAATTAAAAAAAGAACACAAGTGACTGCAATTGTCCTGCCCTTTTCACAAATCACAAATTCACAGCCTAGCGATAAGGACGTGGTACAACTCTTTCTGTTTTGACATGTGTAACGTGCAGTGTTGTGTGGTATAGTGCCATTACGGATTCTGTCCCCTGTCGATGAGAAGAGAGGAGGTTAAGAGCTCTAAAACCATGTATGCAGACGAGCTCGGCTCTTTTGCATTGTGGTTTAGATGCTCACTTGGAGTGCGTAGGGTTGCCAGTTCACGCCCAGCCTCCACCCTGTTACACATGTATGAACAGGATAATATAGTATTGTTATTGTCAAAAAGAAAACGTATATGGTTAAAGTAAAGGAGTCTGTACATCTGTTGATTTATTTATATTTTTTAAAAATGTGCATATTTGTATATAATAATTTATTATATCTATTTAAAATTTTGTAGGACAATAAATTATGTCCATATTCATTATGGCTGCTGCTTTGTCTTTTTAAATATTAAGGGTTACTTGAAGTTATCTGCAGGCAACACTTGTGTTATTTACTATGATGTGCTTTTATTTTGTTTTAAAAAGTTTACACACCCCAGCTATATCAGAAATATTTTAAAACAGAATAAAATAAAACAAAAACAGCTCTGCTTAAATTTATTATACATTATTTTGTTCCTACTAATGTGCTATTTTCAGTATCTGGTAATTAAATAAATAGGTTTATTAAACGGTTTATTAAAAGTTAAGTATTTTGCTTTATTCAATCTATAAACCTAGTATATACTGTAAAAGTCATTCTTACATTTTCAGTCCTAAACAGAGTCATAGTATTATTCTTTTGCATACTATAGGAGGAGTCCTATTGAGGTACTATAGGGAGACCCTTTTGAGTACTATAGGAGGATACTTTTTTTTAAAGAATCCTACAGGATT
The DNA here is from genome assembly GCF_902713425.1 of Acipenser ruthenus. NCBI lineage: Eukaryota > Metazoa > Chordata > Actinopteri > Acipenseriformes > Acipenseridae > Acipenser > Acipenser ruthenus. Next base: position 10,888 of record NW_026707975.1, read on the forward strand.
CCTTTAAAACCCTTTTAGTCCTATAGAGAGTCCTATAGTACTACTATAGGATTCTATGGGACATTTCCGTAAGGGTGACTATGGTCATGTAACTCAATTCTGACCCTGGTCAAGTAGCACTATTCTGACTCTGGTCATATGACAAATGACTGCTTCCTAACGCAATTTGTCAAGGCACCGACGAGACGGGAAGCATGCCTTGATTTAGTCTTTTCAAATAACGAAGACAGAATAACTAAAACAGAGGTCAGAGAGCCATTGGCAAACTCAGACCACAACATGGTTTCATTTGAAGTGATTTTCAAAACCCAAAAAGTAATGACTAAAGCTAAGGTTTACAATTTTAGAAAAGCAAACTATGAAGGTATGAAACAGAGACTAACAGAAGTAGATTGGAGTAAAATAGAGAAAACATCCACAGAAAAGGATGGCTGTTTTTTAAAAATGTAGTACTAGAGGTGCAAAACAATTACATCCCAAAAGTAGACAAATCTAAATCTAAAACAAAATGGCCAAAATGGTTTAATAGATCAATTTAAAAAAAAAAAATATTCAGCTGAAAAAAGGCACTTTACAGAGCGTTTAAAAGGGACCAAAAACAAAGTACACATAAAGAGTACTTGGAACTGCAAACATAAGTCAAAAAGGAAGTTAGAAAGGCCAAGAGAGAGAGAGAGAGAGAGAGAGAAATGAACATTGCTAAGGGGGCTAACACCAATTCCAAAATGTTTTTCCAATATATTAAAAGCAAGAGAATCTTCAAAAGAGGAGGTTAAATGTCTAAGAGACACAAATGGCAAAATCATAGACAAAAAAATAGCGAATATATTAAATGATTACTTTTCACAAGTTTTTACAAAGGAGGATACGGACAACATGCCCCACATGCCCCACATGTTGACCTGTTCCTATCCAGTTTTAAATAACTTTAGCATAACAGAGGCAGAAGTGTTAAAGGGACTAGGAGCTCTTAAAATAAACAAATCCCCTGGGCCGGATGAGATCCTCCCAATAGTACTCAAAGAAATGAAAGAAGTTATTTACAAACCGCTAATCAAGATCATGCAACAGTCTCTTGACACAGGGGTTGTACCGACACACTGGAAAATTGCAAACGTAATACCGATCCACAAAAAGGGAGACAAAACTGAACCAGGTAACTACAGGCCAATAAGCCTGACTTCTATTATATGTAAACTTATGGAAACTATAATAAGATCCAAAATGGAAAATTACCTATATGGTAACAATATCCTGCGAAACAGTCAGCATGGTTTTAGGAAAGGGAGATCGTGTCTAACTAACCTGCTTGATTTTTTGAGGATGCAACATCGACAATGGATAATTGCAAAGCATATGACATGGTTTATTTAGATTTCCAGAAAGCTTTATAAATAAAGCAAGCATTGCTATTATAAAAAGATACCCTTTCTACTTCAACAGACGCATACTGCAGCGAAAACAAAAACGGAAGTACTTTGGAAACACACTGATGACGTCTCCCTACACGTCTCTTCTTACAGAAAGAGGTGGCAGGGCAGCTTTGTGATTAAGGGAAGAAAAGAAAGCATTACCTCACACAAAAATACCGGAGTAAGGAGCCACTTTGCTGTAATTACACCACCATACTTTAGAAAGGGACTCAGCTGTGTAGGGTTTCATTCTGTAGTTTAGTTTTGGACTTTGTTGTGATCTGTATTTCATTTACTTGCACTTATCTGCTCCCTATTGCACTTAACCTAATCTGAAGTATTTTGTATTTCACATGCGCTCGTAGCTAACCCGGATATAACGATCAACACTGTTCTCCGCTCTGGAGCTGCCCCGATATCAAATCTTACTGGGTTTTGTAATCGCTCTTATTAGGACTGAAATCATTGTATTTTGTAGCTTTGCTCTTAATTGTACTGTAATTCTGGATATGCATTTTTTTGTATACAACTGTAAGGTCGCCCTGGGTAAGGGCGTGTGATAAGAAATAAATAAATAAATAAATAATAATAATAATTTAACCTTTGTTTTTATATGCGTGCGTCTCATGTGCTTCACAAAATTATAACTATATAAATAAAATGTATTATTATTATTGTTAGTAAAAAAAAAAAATATTAAATGTTAACTCCCCTTTTTTTTGGTTAATAACTTCTGTACATTGAGTTGCTGTAGTTTGAGGAGACTTGATGGGATCCGGCTCTCAGCGTGCTGAAACATACTTCATAATAAACACGGCACTTGTCTCTGTTTTAAGCCTGCGAGGCTGGGTTTTGTATTATGTGGTGTGGGCTCGGTGCTCTGTATTTTGAAACGGCTTTCAGAAGCAGACAGTAGCATATACAGGTGTTTAGGTGTGTTATGGTTCCTGGGCTTTTCAGTTACTGTGCCCCGCATCTAAGGAATTCTCTTGCTCGGAATATTCGGGAAGCAGGTGCAATAACTTCTAGTTTAAGACTTTATTTAAAACCTGACTTTCAGTCCATAGCTTTGATTAGATTATCCAATCTTTGTGTTGTTAAGCACTCAGGCGCTATGGACGTGTAAAATTGTACCGCATAGAAACACTGGCAGCTATAGCTCTGGTTACAGTAATACTTACCGGGGTCTCCTATCTGTACCGACGTATCACTATCGGTATCACTTCAACTTATAGAGTCAGCCATCTTGCGTAAACACAGAAAACACTGACGTTACACTGTACACCCAAGAACGTGTGACGCGTTTAATATCTGAACGGCACGTGTGTATACATGTATAATAGAAACGTTCTATTCCTAAACAGCAGTGTTTATACGTCATCAGGTGTTGACGTTTAGTCATTTGGAACTCTAAATAACGCTCAACGTTATGTGTTTTTAATCTGTGCTTTTTTTTTGGATAAGTTGAATGTTTATATTTTAAACACCAGCCCTGTTATAAACCTGTACGAATGTTTAAAAAATGTTTTACAAATCATAAACGCGTCCATGAGTTTACAAAACAAACTAAATCCTAAACACATTTAGAATTATAAACACAGTGACGTGTTTGAAAAGCGTGACAAATACGTGTTTTAAAGTTAAACACTCGGTCTTACTGCGTACGATATTCGACTGCAACATTATTTTTGTTATTGTTTAGGCTCGATAGGTATTTAAAAAATTAGGTTAACATGTATATTTACAAAATTAATAACAAATGTAAAATGGGGCTCCCGAGTGGCGCATCCAGTAAAGGCGCTCCACGTGGAGTGCAGGATGCGCTCTATAGTCTGGACGTCGCGAGTTCAAGTCCAGCTTATTCCTTTGCCGACGGAGGACAGGAGCTTCCAGGGGGCGCCGCCCGAGGGGAGGGAGGGCTAGGTTGGCCAGGGTGTCCTCGGCTCACCGCGCACCAGCGACCCCAGTAGTCTGGCTGGGCGCCTGCGGGCTTGCCTGTAAGCTGCCCGAGAGCTGCGTTGTCCACCAACGTTGTAGCTCTTGGGTGGCTACATGGTGAGTCCGCAGTGTGAAAAAAAGCAGTCGGCTTTTATATATATAGTGTTTTAAATTATTATGTTTTGTTTTACTATTAGTTTTACTTGTTTAGTTGTAGTTTATATAGTTTTTAGCGAAAGCTAAACATGGCAACGTACGTGGTCTTTCTATAATGAGCAACGGGAGTGAAGTTGGTTCGGAGGATTTCGATACCAGCAACAGTGATGCTGACTTATCACTCAGTGATTATGATGAAGAGGATGTGGAGCCAAGAACAATACAAACTGTACGAACAGAAGAGCATGCAGTTACTTTACAGGTAAGCCAGCTGCAAACGGGAAGCTGTTTGGTTTGAAATGGCAGTGCTGTGACTAAATACTATCAAAACACAGCACTGGGTACAGGCAATGCGGCAGCCAGATCCATCACAATGCCTGTGCAAAGTAGCTGTGTACAAGCATTTGTGACTATCCCTCCAACACAAGCGAAGCAGACACTGTAAAAAAGGTACAGGGTCTGCTATGAAAATTAAAACAAAAGAAAAGACAAAAGAAAAGAAAAATGTGCAGTGGTTGCGAAGGCAATCCCGGGTTCTGTTGTATTGAACATTTCAATAAATGGCACAGAGCAAGTCAAAACTGGCACACGTTTTGAAGTTGTATTT
>NW_026707975.1:20000-37500 GCF_902713425.1 Acipenser ruthenus
ATTTTCTTTTTCTCTCTCCAAATGTTAAGCCACACAAAACAAGCAAAGTTGGGTTGCAAATGCATCGTTTTGATTGGGTCGTCAGCCAAGCAGGAAAAACATTTAATTGGATTATTACAATTTGTACTGTGCTTGCTGTTGCCTGATGCTAGAGCTTCTTATTTATGATGGTAACTTGAGGTATTTCAGTAGAAATGTTCTACTTTAGTTCAGTAGGATTTTTGATGTCATTACAGAAGTAACACTTTTTTTATTCCGTTTGATACTAGACATATTCAAAGCTACACTGCAGTCGTTATCAGTAGAGTATGTACATAACACTGATTGCATACATTCAACTTTTGCTATACAATATTTAAGAACTGGTAGACCATAGATTGATGCATGAAAAATACACAGCCAAATCTGATGTAGAGTCGACTCCACTTATTTGCATATTGAATAATTGTATAATAATTGCTTAACTGCATAGCATGCAGCTGGTCCCGTTTTTAAGCGCATAATTTTCTATGATTGTATGGTACTAAATGCACATTTCGCGGTCCCGAAGTCCGTTGTTCATTGCATTTTAATTTGGATAATTGCATAATGCGAGCAATGTTCAAAAAATATATATGTTTGCGTTTGAGTTTCAAAAATAGCAGTGACATAAGCGCATAGCAACTGTATGACAGCGGGAAAAGCAGGCGGGAAAGACAGTTTTTTACAGTTGTTTATCAGCTCAATCGGCCGACTACTATGCATACTTCCATAAAATTATTTTTTTGCTACGTTGTAGTCAGAAGATCTATAGTAAGGTACTGTGCACCCCTGTTTAACTTTTATTTTTTACTGTACTGTATTACAATATATGAGTTTAGGCCGGCTGTAATATACGGTACATTAGTTTACATTATTTTACTTTTCATATCATAAGTTGCCAGAGAATAGTGTTTTGTATTGAGCGTATAACATTTCAAGTTGGTTTATTTTTGTGAACTTGTCCAATATTTTAAGTTACTCGTAATGAAATATAAAAAATAAATAAAGTTATGAATCTGATCAAAACGAATCATATACATGTACGCCCACTGTATTCCCTCACTCGGCGGTCCGAGCCCATGCAATTATGCTGTCTCCTGTAACTTGTATCCTCTTTTACTTGTTTCACTATCTATCATGAATCATGGAAATACTGTACAGGTGAAAATGCCATATTGATGAGCTTGATAGTTTAAGACGTATAGTTCATGTATCAATAACATAAATGTAAAATTTGGAAAAACAGAACAGGCTGAGTAGGAGCCGTTAACATTGGATTGGCCCAACTATACCTTTGATATTACTATATAAACAGTACTGTAGTATTTGTGTTTTTATTATACTGCAGTGAATGTAATTACAGGGTGTTGCCAACCAAAAACATAAAAATACAACATTTTCCAAGTACACCTGGAGGTCATGTGTTAACTTGTCGTTTTATTTGTTTTAGTGTAATGAAGACAAGATCCATCTACAAATACACAGGCTGTGATTAAAGCCTGACATCACAACTTCATAATCGTATATAATCATTATTTTAGTCATTGAGCAGACGCTTTTGTCAGAAACAACTTACAGAGACTATTTATTTAACTAGGAGAGTTACCCATTGAGACGGAGGCCTCATTACAAGAGGGTCCGGGGGAGGGGGGGAAGTGGGGCACAAACACACTTTTAACCCTAATTAAGGTAGAGGGACTTTAGGTAGGCCGGATTGTATAACCTGCTTTTTGGATTTGGCCATGACACCGGGATTAACATACCTGCTCTTACGAAGAGTGCCATGGGATCTTTAACATCCACACAATGTGGACAGGACCTCGGTTTAAAGATTGAAGTACTACTGAGCCAATTATATTTAAGTCAAACAATTACAAACAAAAACCCCAAAAACTACAATAAAAATCTAGATAAACACAATATAGAATTGTCCCCTGCTAAATGAATAACAAACTCTGTGTTGTGAATTATTCAGTCAGGAGTGGTCGGAGATTTGGTGGATAAATATAACGCCACTCTGGCAAATAGTCTTGACACTATTGCACCTTATAAAATAAAGAAACTATCTACAAAAATATTTTCTCCTTGGTTTAATGATACAACACGTATGCATAAACGTATGTGTCGCAAATTAGAACGCAGATGGGAGATCGACTGGACTTCAGATATATTATCAAAGCTGGAAAGATAGTATTTTAACATATAGAACGTCACTGTCTTTAGCTCGATCTGTTTATTTCTCCGATCTTGTTGACAAAAATCAGATTTATTTTTCAGTCAACAGCAAGATTAACAAATCCGCAATCAGAGCGCGTTACACAGAATATTCCTCCAGTAAGCTGTGAATCACTTCAATAAAAAAGTGACCGACATTAGGAATCAGTTGAGCAACTACATACTGATATAAACAATTATACAAATATTCTTGGTCCGTCTGAACCCAACCAAATCTTACAGCACTTTTGCTTGACATGTGAACAAGAGCCGGATGCCATAATTAAAAAGACTAAACCCACAACATGTGCATTAGATCCCATTCCTACTACACTTTTGAGAAAAGTATATCCAAAAATAAATAACACAGTTTTAAATATTATTAACAGCTCACTCTCATCAAGTACTGTTCCAAATTCTTTGAAGACTGCGTAGTAAAACCCCTGCTCAAGAAGCCTACCCTTGATCCCAATGTGCTTAATAATTACAGGCCTATTTCTAATCTCCCTTTTTTGTCCAAAGTGTTAGAAGAGTAGTGGCTGAACAATTAAATAGATTTCTTGCTGCACAGAATATTTCTGAGAAATTTCAGTCAGGTTTCAGGCCTTATCATAGCACCGAGACGGCACTAATTCGAGTGGTAAATGATATGTTGATGACTTCTGACATGGGCTCGCCTTCAGTACTTGTTCTACTGGATCTAAGTGCTGCTTTCAACACCATTGATCATTCTGTCATAATTAATCGCCTTGAACATTTAGTGGGATTGTCAGGTACTGTCTTGTTCTGGTTCAGATCCTATCTCTCTAATAGGTTTCAGTTTGTTAAAGTTGAGGAGGCGACCTATTTTATGTCAAAGGTTACGTGTGGGGTTCCTCAGGGTTCAATTCTTGGCCCAATTCTGTTCTCTCTATATATGTTACCTTTGGGAAATATCATTCGTAGACACAGAGTTCATTTTCATTGCTATGCTGATGACACTCAGCTTTGCCTGTCTCTCAAACAGGGTGATGTATCTGCTGCTAATATTTTGAATACCTGCCTTGCTGACATTAAACATTGGATGTTTAAAAGCTTTTTAATGTTAAACTCAGACAAAACAGAATTGATGATAATGAGACCTCAGAAGCAATACAAGAACATAGATTCATCTGATTTTCTACTCGACGGTCTCTGTACAGATTCTAGAGCAGAGATAAAAAAAACCTAGGTGTCACTTTTGATTCAGACCTCTCCTTTGAATCACACATTAAAAATGTTACAAAAATGTTCTTTTTTCATTTAAGAAACATAGCTAGACTGAGAGGTATGCTTTCCAAGCAGAATGCAGAGAGATTGGTGCATGCTTTTATATCTTCAAGGATTGATTAATGTAACAGCCTTTTTGCTGGTATTAGTAACAATGTTATATCTCGGCTGCAACTTGTACAGAATGCTGCTGCAAGAGTTTTAACTGGGAGTAAGAAACAAGATCATATCACCCCTGTGCTAGCGTCCTTGCATTTGCTTCCTGTTCGATTTAGGATCGATTTTAAGGTGCTATTATTATCCCACAAGGCTCTAAATTGCTTAGCTCCACCCTATTTAAAGGATCTTTTAAAACCATACGTTCCTAATCGTCCACTTCGATCACAGGATGCCAGGCTACTTTCCATACCAAGTATTCAGAAACAAAACTCAGGTGGTAGATGCTTGAGTTACATTGCACCGAAATTATGGAACGACTTCCCAGTACTATAAAGGAAGCTCCTTCTGCCAATGCTTTTAAATCTCATTTAAAAACACACTTGTATAGCTTAGTTTACGCAAGTTTTTAAAGTGATATTCTCTCGCTTCTGTATATGTATATAACATATAATTATATGTGTGTTTTATTGCTGATTTTATATATATATATATATATATATAAATTTCTATGTGTGTTCTATTTTCTGATTATTGATATATATATACAGACGTGCTCAAATTTGTTGGTACCCCTCCACAAAAAACGAAGAATGCACAATTTTCTCTGAAATAACTTGAAACTGACAAAAGTAATTGGCATCCGCCATTGTTTATTCCATATTTAATAGAAATCAGACTTTGCTTTTGATTTTTTATTCAACATAATATTGTAAATAAGAAAACAAATGAAAATGGCATGGACAAAAATGATGGGACCGCTAACCTAATATTTTGTTGCACAACCTTTAGAGGCAATCACTGCAATCAAACGTTTTCTGTAGCTCTCAATGAGACTTCTGCACCTGTTAACAGGTAGTTTGGCCCACTCTTCCTGAGCAAACTGCCCCAGCTGTCTCAGGTTTGATGGGTGCCTTCTCCAGACTGCAAGTTTCAGCTCTTTCCATAGATGTTCGATAGGATTCAGATCAGGACTCATAGAAGGCCACTTCAGAATAGTCCAATGTTTTGTTCTTATCCATTCTTGGGTGCTTTTAGCTGTGTGTTTTGGGTCATTATCCTGTTGGAGGACCCATGACCTGCGACTGAGACAGAGCTTTCTGACACTGGGCAGTACGTTTCGCTCCAGAATGCCTTGATAGTCTTGAGATTTCATTGTGCCCTGCACAGATTCAAGGCACCCTGTGCCAGGCGCAGCAAAGCAGCCCCAAAACATAACCGAGCCTCCTCCATGTTTCACTGTAGGTATGGTGTTCTTTTCTTTGAAAGCTTCATTTTTTCGTCTGTGAACATAGAGCTGATGTGACTTGCCAAAAAGCTCCAGTTTTGACTCATCTGTCCAAAGGACATTCTCCCAGAAGGATTGTGGCTTGTCAATATGCATTTTAGCAAATTCCAGTCTGGCTTTTTTATGTTTTTCTTTCAAAAGTGGAATCCTCCTGGGTCTTCTTCCATGGAGCCCACTTTCGCTCAAAAAGCGACGGATGGTGCGATCAGAAACTGACGTACCTTCACCTTGGAGTTCAGCTTGTATCTCTTTGGCAGTTATCCTTGGTTCTTTTTCTACCATTCGCACTATCCTTCTGTTCACTCTGGGGTCGATTTTCCTCTTGCGGCCGCGCCCAGGGAGGTTGGCTACAGTTCCATGGACCTTAAACTTCTTAATAATATTTGCAACTGTTGTCACAGGAACATCAAGCTGCTTGGAGATGGTCTTGTAGCCTTTACCTTTACCATGCTCGTCTATTATTTTCTTTCTGATCTCCTCAGACAACTCTCTCCTTTGCTTTCTCTGGTCCATGTTCAGTGTGGTGCACACAATGGTACCAAACAGCACAGTGACTACTTTTCTCCATTTAAATAGGCTGAATGACTGATTACAAGATTGGAGACATGTGTGATACTAATTAAGGAAACTAATTAGTTTGAAATATCTCTATAATCCAATTATTTATTATCTTTTCTAAGGGGTACCAACAAATGTGTCCAGGCCATTTTAGAATATCTTTGTAGAATAAGCAATAATTCATCTCTTTTCACAGCTTCTTTGCTTTATTCTATGACATACCAAAGGCATGCAAGTATACATGATAAAATAGCTTTTAATTTCATCACTTTTCAGGAGGAATGAAGCATTATTTCAATGAGCTGTAAGGGTACCAACAAATTTGAGCACGTCTGTATATATATATATATATATATATATATATATTTGTATGTGTTTTTTATCATGTAAAGCGCTATACAAAACTAAAGATTGATTGATTGATTGATTGATTGATATGGAGGCAGTTTGCAGTTGTTTGCTATCACACACAGCATACAGTTATGTGCTGCTTCCCATTTCCAGTCATCATTACTCACACCTGTTTTTCTCCCAATTTGTGAACTGTGGTATTGCTTGGCATGTCGAAAATTATGGGGGTCTGATCAGAAACATTTGTTAGAAACACTGAAGTAGTAAAAACATATCTTTTTAAATTCCTCAGGAAGCTAATGATGCTTCTTTGAAAATGGCTGCCTGCATGTCATGGATGATTCGAGATCGGGCAGGGACGTCTTTGTTCGCCTTTTCTCGTCAGTCAGTCACTTTGCTGTTTATGTACTCGGGTAGTCGCGTCTTTTGTTGGTGATTTTTAATACACACATCACTACTGTACTCTAATTTAAGACGCAGGATATTTTTGAGAAGCAAAATAATGGTTAAAGTGCATCTTAAAATGAAGGAATATGGTAGTTAACTGTCAAAACTGCAACTTTTGTTTACATGTATATGTCCATATAAAAATGTAAATGTTATCCGCAAACCACAAATCCATGTTAGTGCACAGGCAGTGTAGTGGTCAATTATTATTATTATTATTATTATTATTATTATTATTATTATTATTATTATTATTTATTTTTTTCTTAAGGTCCATGCCACATTACTCATGGTTGAAGGACTCAAGATGGCAGAGAACCAAGAGATGGCTGAGAAAATGGATGGGCAGAAACCCTTGGATCCTTCCCCACTCTTGGAATATGGTAATTAAATCAGGAAGTACTTCACTATATACTGCTGAATATCACATTATGGGGACTCTCTCTACCTTTGGGAGACATATAACATGCCCCTACAAAGTGATTTCATGTGTTTCACATCTACTGTTACCGTGCATGTGATTCTCTTCTTTCAGAAACTTCGGAACAAGAGTCTTATTCAGACAGGGGCCAGCTAGGTGGGAGACTTCAAGGGGTGGCTGAGATAGAGAATCCCCTCAATGGGATCGGGACTAAAGTAACAAGAGGTATGTTCACAACTGAAGGAGGACAGGAAGGGCCTCACAATGATGGACAACCAGAAGACATTCAGAACAAGGGACAGCTGGATTGGCTTGAAAGTTGCTGCCTAAACAACCCAGGTAGATACAGTTTGAGGCATTTACTTGTGTGTTCATCTCTAATGCAGACAAAAGCCACCAAATGTACATTGCTGTGCAAAAGTCTTAGACACATTCTCGAGTTACAATATCTCAAAATAAACTATACTTGAGCAGCTAATATGAAGTGTTGTAGTAGCTAACCCATCACATTTATCCAGCTCTTTCCATAGATGTTTGATAGGATTCAGATCAGGACTCATAGAAGGCCACTTCAGAATAGTCCAATGTTTTGTTCTTATCTATTCTTGGGTGCTTTTAGCTGTGTGTTTTGGGTCATTATCCTGTTGGAGGACCCATGACCTGCGACTGAGACAGAGCTTTCTGACACTGGGCAGTATGTTTCGCTCCAGAATGCCTTGATAGTCTTGAGATTTCATTGTGCCCTGCACAGATTCAAGGCACCCTGTGCCAGGCGCAGCAAAGCAGCCCCAAAACATAACCGAGCCTCCTCCATGTTTCACTGTAGGTATGGTTCTCAACGGGGGGGGGGGGGGATGTATTTTTATTTGATATAAAATGTATACATGACATGGTAGTATTAAATCAGGTTGATTCTATGGTAGTATAACCCGCCCCCCCCCTCCAGAAAAAAGAAATAAAATTGTGCAAAATGTCTAAGACTTTTTCACAGCAGTGTATATCTCCACAAGTCACTCCATTAATTATCAGTCTCGGAGCCTGTCGCTACTGGAGAGAAATATTGTTTTTGATAAGTCTCTACCTTTGGGAGACATATAATATGTCCCCACAAGGTGATTTCATGTTAAATCAGAAAGGGCGCTACAATATACTGTTGAATGTCACATTATGGGGACTGTCTCCCAAAGGTCTATGTCCACGTCAGCCAGTTAATATTTTCAGTGTTGGGTGGCATCTTGATATGACATTTAAATGGCTTTTCTTTAAGCATCCACGTGAGGGAAGCTTGTATGTTTTTTGTAAATCTGCAGACATTACCAGCCTCATCACACCTATAACTGCTTTGATCTTCTGAACTGATCGCAATGTTGAATTTATATTCTCTGCATTGTGGAAACTCCTCTAGAAAAATCTAACTACTGGTCACGTTGATCTGTGACCTAAGATGGCTGCCAAATTGCGGTCATGCGACGTTCGTTTCTGGAAAATAAAGACCAAACGCTTTGAGATATTGGCTTCATATATGCTACGCAACTTCTATTTTTTATGTGTGCTTTATTTTGTTTCTTAATAAATAATTCAGTACTTTGCCAAGACATGAGTTGCATCACAGGCTGATAAGTTATAAAAGTAGTGATATTTGAATTGAACCCTTTTAGGACGAAGCGTTTTTTAGTGGGATGGTCCCCCAAGACTAAGGTTTTTTTTTTTTGGCTGTTCTTTATTCTCTTCCTATAAAAAAAATCACTTTTTTTTTTTTTACTGTGAGAATTCATTTCTTTTGATTTGCATTTTAAGTCCTTGTGATCTAAAATGCAATGTCAAGCACAGCATCCCATGTCAAGCACAGAATCCTTCATTTTTCCAATGCTTAATGATAAGGTAAGGTTTCTTATTTGTTCATTAGAAATTAAGAACCATTACCAATGATAGTTGACACATGCTTTGCGATATCTTCAAATTTGGTACACTACTGTATTATAACATTCTGTTGGACAAGGGTCATTATCTGTGTCATTATTATTATTTCTTAGCAGACGCCCTTATCCAGGGCGACTTACAGTCGTAAACAAAAATACATTTCAAGAATCACAGTACAAGTATTAATACAATTAAGAGCAAGATAAAATACAATTATTTCGGAACCTTTACTAACATCTCAGAATCCACAAGATAATAGTGCCTAATTTTTCTCCTCACTGTGAGACAGAGCTTGCACCACCACCTTGCGCTTGTTTGAAAAATATATACAGCTCTGGAAAAAATTAAGAGACCACTGCAAAATTATCAGTTTCTCTGGTTTTACTATTTATAGGTATGTGTTTGGGTAAAATGAACATTTTTGTTTTATTCTATAAACTACTGACAACATTTCTCCCAAATTCCAAATAAAAATATTGTCATTTAGAGCATTTATTTGCAGAAAATGACAACTGGTCAAAATAACAAAAAAGATGCAGTGTTGTCAGACCTCGAATAATGCAAAGAAAATAAGTTCATATTCATTTTTAAAACACCACAATACTAATGTTTTAACTTAGGAAGAGTTCAGAAATCAATATTTGGTGGAATAACCCTGATTTTCAAGCATAGCTTTCATGCGTCTTGGCATGCTCTCCACCAGTCTTTCACATTGATGTTGGGTGACTTTATGCCACTCCTGGCGCAAAAATTCAAGCAGCTCGGCTTTGTTTGATGGCTTGTGACCATCCATCTTCCTCTTGATCACATTCCAGAGGTTTTCAATGGGGTTCAGGTCTGGAGATTGGGCTGGCCATGACAGGGTCTTGATCTGGTGGTCCTCCATCCACACCTTGATTGACCTGGCTGTGTGGCATGGAGCATTGTCCTGCTGGAAAAACCAATCCTCAGAGTTGGGGAACATTGTCAGAGCAGAAGGAAGCAAGTTTTCTTCCAGGACAACCTTGTACTTGGCTTGCTTCATGCCAAAGCTACCCGATTCCAGCCTTGCTGAAGCACCCCCAGATCATCACCGATCCTCCACCACATTTCACAGTGGGTGCGAGACACTGTGGCTTGTAGGCCTCTCCAGGTCTCCGTCTAACCATTAGACGACCAGGTGTTGGGCAAAGCTGAAAATTGGACTCATCTGGGGGTGCTTCAGCAAGGCTGGAATCGGGCAGATTTGTCTTTGTGAAGGATGCATGAATCAAGCCAAGTACAAGGTTGTCCTGGAAGAAAACTTGCTTCCTTCTGCTCTGACAATGTTCCCCAACTCTGAGGATTGGTTTTTCCAGCAGGACAATGCTCCATGCCACACAGCCAGGTCAATTAAGGGGACAGTGGAAAAGAAAATCCAAAAGGTGTTGTTAGCGGACGATTGTTACAGTACAGGGATGGTGGTGGTGAAAAACTGAAATTTCCGGTCAGTATGAAAGAGATACTGTTGTGCATATGCATTTATAAGGCATTTCGGGCACTTAAGATGCAATGCGACAAGCGAAACTGTGCAGTGATGCGTCAAAATGAATAGAACCTATACTTTTGATAAGTATCTTTCACACGACAAGCTACGCAGGAACGGTACCAGGGCAGCACTGGACTGACGAGAAATAAATAGGATTGAATCCGATTTTTTGCGATTTGACGCACGTCAACTAGGGCATTGAGCAATCGGAGAACAGCTTCAATGCACGTGGTCCAGCAGGGTGAAGCAGTTTCCAAAATGACGGAGGAAAAATACTTGTCGTTGAAAAACTACCCAGAGCTTTATGACAAAGGCCATCACAATTATAAAGATACAGATTTGAAAGGGAATATATGGGAGTCCATTTCGAAAGAACTGGATAAGCCTGGTATGTGTGATTTATTGCCATATGTGTTGAAATACCATCAGAGAAGACACTCATAATTTCCACATCATGTTGATAAGTAGTACCAGTCTTGATCATAGTTCTGTCAATAGCAATTTTGAACAGTTGTATAGATCTGGCAATTTTCAAACCTATCGCTGCTGGTTTGTGTGGTCATGTCGCTGCGAAAGGTCTCGTCGGGAGTCGTTGCCAATTAAAAAATCACTTTGTGTCTGGTGTGTGGAGACCTTTACTCATCCACTTTTTAATATGTCTTATGTAGACATTGATTTAATTTATATGTCAATTATAAAACCATGGCAGCCACTAAGCCAAGTCAGTTTTCCCCATTTACTATTTTTTTTTTTTTTTTTAATTAAACAATAAAACAAACTGGTGATTTTTTTGTTTTAAATGAATCCCAACTTTGGTGTTTGTGAAATAGACACAGATTCCAGGTGCAGGGAAAATGGTAGAAATAATATAATATCCCCTGTCAGATTTTGTTTTAAAACAACCCCCAATACATGTACTTGAACCAAATTTATTTTTCATACATTTATACATAAAAAATATTAACTTCATAAATTAATTTAATGTATAGAGTTATATGATGAAAATGCAGATTAAAGTATTGTTTTTTCTATATGGTCTATTTGCTAAGCATACTAATGAAATCAAGTTATATAGCCCACTATTGTGTGCAAGTGGATCTTTCAAACTGGAGGACACAGAGATTGCTACATCAATCAATCTTGCTACAGTCCGCCACTGATGAAGTAACTTCATAATTGTATTTGTTATCTTGTGCAGGATGAAAGTATACAAGATGGGCCAAAGTAGATGAAGACCAAGTGCTTATCTATTTCAAGCCTTACAAGGTGAAAGCAGAAAACAAATGCCAGGTGAGATTGTAATGATTGTAATGGTGCCATACATATATTGAATATTTAGTTTTCTTCTACATTCTGTCTGAGTCCGTTCAAAGTAAACACTCCCCGCCCCCAATAGCATAATCCTTTGGCATTTTACTATATTTTTAGTTTCTTTATTGGGGGTGGGGTGTTTGGGTATCCATATGAATTTTCCTGACAATTGGATAAGTTTGACGTAGGTGTGACATAGGGTCAGATGTAGAGGTGGGATGCTAAGAAATTCTCATGGTATGATAACTATCAGAAAAAATACCACGATTATCATATAATTATATTGCAGTGTAATTTTTTATATAAAATATTCAACTGGTTTTCAAATATGCAGATTAACACAAATCCACACACCTGTACTTTATTGGGTACCAGTATCTTTGCCTTCAGTCAGATTTATCAAGGTATTTGCATCAAAATGGGATTTACATCCTTTTTTTGTGAAGAAAACAATGTGTTAATATTGCTAGTAACAAACAATAATTTAGGCATACAGTACTTTTGAGTCTTTTAAAAGCCCTTTCACAAATGGTCGTTTGGTGCATGCTGAAGTACGGTTCAGTTCATTTGCAGGCATAAATGAAACATCCAAAACAAACTGATTCACCCCAGAATTTGCACCAAACCAATCGGCCTGAGACTACTTGTAAATACACAGATATACTGTATATGGTGCAAACTGTATTTGTGTAAAGACCATCATAAATATGCCCTGTTTCTTACATGCGGCTACTTTTTTATGTAAAGCAAACACCTTTGTATAATGGAACAGTCCAGGGATTATGGCTAGTCTGTAAATGTTATTGTGTTTTTGTTTGTTGTTTTTTTTTTTTTTTTTTTTATATAAAATGTTAATTATTGTATCATTTAACAACTGGAATAATGGCTGGTTCAGTGTGTACTACCAGGGAATAATACCATAGAGAGGTTTTGGGGAGAGAGTTTTGGGGACAGGAACCATTCAGATGGTATTACCCCTGGTAATACACACTAAACCAGCTATTGTTTATTGTAATATATGGATTTGAGTCTGAACAATATGTGTCTTCCCTTTCGGGTCTGCGTGGTGGATAGACTGAAATGCCAGCTCTGCACAAGCCACACTTTGAGCTCAAGCTGATGTGTTGAAGTGATAATACCATCGTTCAGAGCCCAGCGAAAATATTACCATTTGGGTATTACAAGATTTTTTTTCTATGACGCACAGTAGTATTCTTTAGGTCTATCCATGTATTTCAATAGATTAACCTATATTAATATAAAAACATAAGAACATAAGAAAGTTTACAAACGAGAGGAGGCCATTCAGCCCATCTTGCTCGTTTGATTGTTAGTAGCTTATTGATCACAAAATCTCATCAAGCAGCTTCTTAAAGGATCCCAGGGTGTCAGCTTCAACAACATTACTGGGGAGTTGGTTCCAGACCCTCACAATTCTCTGTGTAAAAAAGTGCCTCCTATTTTCTGTTCTGAATGCCCCTTTATCTAATCTCCATGTGTGACCCCTGGTCCTTGTTTCTTTTTTCAGGTCAAAAAAGTCCCCTGGGTCGACATTGTCTATATCTTTTAGGATTTTGAATGTTTGAATCAGATCGCCGCGTAGTCTTCTTTGTTCAAGACTGAATAGATTCAATTCTTTTAGCCTGTCTGCATTCGACATGCCTTTTAAACCCAGGATAATTCTGGTTGCTATTCTTTGTACTCTTTCTAGAGCAGCAATATCCTTTTTGTAACGAGGTGACCAGAACTGAACACAATATTCTAGGTGAGGTCTTACTAATGCATTGTAAAGTTTTAACATTACTACCCTTGATTTAAATTCAACACTTCTCACAATATATCCGAGCATCTTGTTGGCCTTTTTTATAGCTTTCTGAGTCAACATAAACTCCTAGGTCTTTTTCATAGTTCCCTTCTTCAATTTCAGTATCTCCCATATGATATTTATAATGCACATTTTTATTGCCTGCATGCAAAACTTTACACTTTTCTCTATTAAATGTCATTTGCCATGTGTCTGCCCAGTTCTGAATGCTGTCTAGATCATTTTGAATGACCTTTGCTGCTGCAACATTGTTTGCCACTCCTCCTATTTTTGTGTCGTCTGCAAATTTAACACGTTTGCTTACTATACCAGAATCTAAATCATTAATGTAGATTAGGAATACCAGAGGGCCTAATACTGATCCCTGTGGTACACCACTGGTTACCTCACTCCATTTTGTATTATAGGTAAAAAAGAGATGGAGGATTTTTTGTTCCAGCACTCAAATATAAGGCATGATTGGACAACTGTCAAAGTGAAGATATTCAACGAGAAGAGCAAGATACAAAAGCTTTCACAGAGACGTCTGGCCAACCTCCAGGAGTGACACTGGGAATAATTACTCTCATTATTTCATGATGTTTGTAATTAAACCTTATAACTGTAATTGTAATCGTGACTGCAATGGTGCTAAAATACAATAATGTGGATGGATATTGAATTTAGTCTACTAAAGGCTGTCATTCATACCTGAATTCATTGTATGAGGGACGTTCTAAATGTTTTTAAAACACATACACTAATGGGAACCACTAATTTTCAGCTTAGCCACCGCCTTTAAGAATGCACTTTTCATATAGTTTTTTTTCTGTGAAGTTTTTGCTCGATTTGTATAATTTTGCGCACGACTACTGGCCACGATTGCCTCAGGTGGATACACTAAGAACTTAAGCCTTTATATACCTGAAATATGTCATTAGCATTTCTGATTGGATTACCTTAACCCTTTGCGGTCCTATGTCGGACCTGGTCTGACATCGCAATTTTCCCTTTCCGGTCCAATGTCGGACCCTGTCCGACATCATCAAAAAGACACAAAAAACAGGTCTCTAGTCTTTTTTCTCCGGAAAAAGCCGAGAAAACTATTCAATGGCCGAGTGAGACCGATAGGAGCCGAGAGAAGCCGGAAAAAAAAAAATAGTGGGTGTATCTCATGAATACTGATAGACCCGACACTACATAGATAACACGGACATACACAAACAAGATAGCTGCTTCCGCATCCAGCGCTCAGAGAATATCACAGACATTTGCAGAGCTTTTTTGAGATGTTATAGTAATAAAATAATGACTTGGATCGCATTACTGAGGTGTTTGCTGGAGATGCAGTACTGAGTGTCCTGTTGTTTTGAAGTGTCTTTTAAACCTGTTTTACTGTGAAAAAAAATACTTTTAAACAGCGCGTCTAAAATAAACTGCGTGTGTGAAAATAAATTGGACCTGACACGCACTTAATAAATGAACTGCAAAGGGTTAATATTTCACACAGCTACTATATTTCCAGTAACAAACATTAACTGATTTGGAGACTCCTGGTGACATGAAGTTGTAAATGCACACCATTTATTTATATATCATTTTTCATTTTCGTTTTACATTTTAATTAACATAAGTAAGATAAGTTAAATGTTTTAAACTCACCGATATCACCAAGATGTGGCTGGATCGGTCTAAGAAAACAGTTTGGTATGGTGGGCAATCGTTTTCTCGTTTCTTTTCTTTCCTGTTGGTTTGTCCTCTGCAGAGTGGGTGTCCCTCTTTAATCCTTTAAACTCTGCATATTTCTCAGCTTGGAAAGTGTCAATGTTGGGGCCGTTAATTGAAACAAACAGCATGCTGTTCAGTGTGCTTACATGCATTCGGCTTCTCTGGTCGGTCAGAATAAGGTTCATCACACTAAAGCCACGTTCACATTCAGCAGTGGACCACAGGAATTACACCTACTGTGGTTACCAGTTTGTTCAGGTTATCCCCCATGCGCTGAGTATCTTTGTGCTCTCTGAATTCCTTTATAGTTAGAGGTCGTGAAACGTTGAATTTTAAAGTTTTGCACAGATTCATAACTTTATCGTCCCCAAACAAAATTCTTGCATCCTCTTCTACAGGCCATGATGTGGGGTTGAGTACGGCTGCCTCCTCCAGGACCCCTTTATCATCAAATCTTCTTTCGATGTTGTCAAATAAAGCTTGTATGAACTGCGTGCGGAAACCTCTGTATTTCATTTGTTGAGCGTCAGATGGCTGTGTGATTGGAACCCCTTTAAATGCACCGGCTCTTGAGAACTCGTTGTTCATTGTGCTGGTATTTATTCAATCTCTGTCCTTCATAGCACGTAGAGCTTTTAATGCAACATCAATCTCCGGCTTGACAGTGATGACAGTGGAATTCCTATTTTGAAGAAACAGGGATAGCGCTTTTAGCGTCTCGAGTGCATCTTTCATTGTTGCTACTTCCATTACAAACAGCCAGTTTGTCATCTTCCCCAGTAGACCACCACATTCTGCTTTGTCCTGTGAAGAACGTGAGATGTCTGTTGAACCATTTCTAAAAAATGTAACAAGGGCAGGGTAACTTTCCCATAAAGCAGTCACCGATGTGCAGGAAGATGACGGCCAACGGACGTCAGAAACTCGACCAACCTTGTGTATATGTACACAGAGCTCAGCAGCCACAGCTTCAAGTTGCCTCTGGTTCTTGGGACTTAGTGAAAAAAATGAATACAGTGAATCGATTAATAGCTGAAAATGACTTGCTTCCTTTACTGTTCGAACAGCGTCATGAACAGCAAGCTCCAGTTTGTGGTTCATGCAGTGAATCTCGATTAGATTGTTGTTGATCTGTTCTCGCAGAATTGATGCTGCCCCTTTGTATTTCCCCAGCATCGATGCTGCTCCATCAGTTGCAAAACCCAGCAGACGCTCTCGAAGTATGTCTGCAGTGATGCCATACTGATTGAGGCTGGAAAGCAACTCATCTGCAATGCCAGCACCTGTCCCCGACTTTAGCGGCACAATGTTAAAAAAATAGTTGCCTAAAATAATATAATTGTATGTAAAAATAATGTGATATGTTGTAACAATTGTAAGTTGCCCTGGATAAGGGTGTCTGCTAAGAAATAAATAATAATAATAATAATCAATTACATACTTTGCAAGTTGTGCAGCCATTTTGTCTGCTACAAACGAGAGCATATTACAACCTGCATGGTCGGAATGCAGCATGTTCCCAGTATCCAATCCATTAAGCTGCTGTAGCTGCAAAATGTTTGGATGCATCTTAAACGTTTTCTTTACAAATCATGTAGGCTGTTATCATTATGCTCGTCGTTTTTTCCGATCACTGCAGTGCTGTTTTCAGCAGCTTTCTCTATGGCCTGCTTTTGTCTGGCTTGCGCTATGTGTTCACATTTCATATGAGACTTGCATTTACCGTGTTCACTTATTTTGTCATTTAGTTTTTTGGCTGATGTTGCAGTTGTGCCATTCATAAAGGCCTGGTCAATTCCAGGTCGTTCTTTTATATGGGTTCCCAGATCACGAATTGCTGAACAAACCGAGCAAATGACTGAACCGCTGGGATTAGCCTTTAGCCAAGCGCGATTAGCCTTCCATTTTTTGAAGCGAGCCTGCCCTACACAGCCGCCGATATTAATTGCCTGCTCTTCTGAGGCCCCTATGCTCTCCTGTGTGTCAGTACACATAGGGTACATACCTGCATCGTCACCTTTGATAGCTTTATTTCTGCCGCTGCAGAAATAAAGCTGTCTAGAGGATGAGATGTTCAATTTGAGCCCAGTTTTGGCTGTTTGGTGATTTTTTGTATTTTTCATTCATTAGTAGTAAACTGGCAGTTATAGAAAAATAGCTGAATATGTCAATGGTTTCCTCCCAGTTTCTCAATATCTCCACATTTCTTAGCCACATAGTCAGGTTTAATGTAAACTAGAAGTTGTGATCTTCAATTTAAACCCACTTTTGCCTGTTTGGGGGATTTCTTTCATTATTAGTAAACTGGCAGTTATATACCATTCTGTTCAATACAGTTGATTTGACTGCACAGCAAAAACCAGCTAGCTTTGAGGCTGCATACCTCCATAAATAGGAAAGTTCCACACATATTGCAAAAATGCTCTAGTCCACAGTGATCAGACCTACAATTTGAGACCATTTGGTGATAAAATGCAGCTTTGTGTCAATTTTAAACCACCCCAGACGTTTCTGTGCAATACTGTT
>NW_026707975.1:50000-52500 GCF_902713425.1 Acipenser ruthenus
TGTAAGTCGTCCTGGATAAGGGTGTCTGCTAAGAAATACAGTGGCTCTCAAAAGTATTCACCCCCCTTGGACTTTTCCACATTTCATTGTGTTACAACATGGAATCAAAATGGATTTAATTGGGAGTTTTTGCCACTGATCAACACAAGAAAAGTCCATAATGTCAAAGTGAAAAATAAAATCTACAACTTGTTCTAAATTAATTACAAATATAAAACAGAAAATAATTGATTGCATAAGTATTCACCCCCTTTGCTATGACACACCTAAATAAGCTCTGGTGCAACCAATTGTCTTTAGAAGTCACATAATTAGTTGAATGGAGTCCACCTGTGTGCAATTAAGGTGTTTCACATGATTTCAGGTTAAATACACCTGTCTCTGGGAGGTCCCACAGTTGGTTAGTACATTTCCTAACAAAAACTACATCATGAAGATGAAGGAACATTCAAAGCAAATCCGGAATAAGGTTCTTCAAAAGCACCAATCAGGGGTAGGATATAAGAACATTTCCAAGGCATTGAATATCCTCTCAGAGCACAGTAAAGTCCATTATTAAGAAATGGAGAGAATATGGCACAACTGTGAATCTGTCTAGAACAGGCCGTCCTCAAAAACGGAGTATCCGGGCGTATAGGGCACTAGTCAGGGAGGCCACCAAGAGGCCTATGGCAACTCTAAAGGAGTTACAGTGTTCCACGGCTGAGCTGGGAGACACTGTGCATATGGCAACAATAGCCCGGGTGCTTCACAAAACTGGCCTTTATGGGAGAGTGGCAAAAAGAAAAAAACTCGCATCAAATCTCGGCTAGAGTTTCCCAGAAGGCATGTGGGAGACTCTGAGACCAAGTGGAAGAAGATTCTATGGTCTGATGAGACCAGAATAGAGCTTTTTGGCCACAACGCTAAGCGCTATGTTTGGCGCAAGCCTAACACCGTACATCATCCTGAGAACACCATCCCTACCGTGAAGCATGGTGGTGGCAGCATCATGCTATGGGGATGCTTCTCTGCGTCAGGGCCTGGAAAGCTCGTGAAGATAGAGGGCAAAATGGATGCGGCAAAGTACAGAGAAATCCTGAAGGAAAACCTGCTGAAGTCTGCAAGAGACCTGGGACTTGGAGAAGATTCATCTTCCAGCAGGACAATGACCCCAAACATACAGCCAAAGGCACACTGGAGTGGCTTAAAAACAAAAAGGTCAATGTCCTGGAGTGGCCCAGTCAAAGCCCGGACCTCAATCCAATTGAGAATATGTGGAAAGAGTTGAAAATTGCTGTTCACCAAAGGTCCCCATCCAACTTGACGGAGCTTGAGCAATTTTGCAAAGAAGAATGGGCAAAAATAACAGTGTCCAGATGTGCAAAGCTGGTAGAGACTTATCCAAATAGACTCATGGCTGTAATTGCTGCCAAAGGTGCCTCTACCAAATATTGACTCAAGGGGGTGAATACTTATGCAATCAATTATTTTCTGTTTTGTATTTGTAATTAATCTGTGGAGAAGATCTTCCCTGTTTTTCAACATTTACTTTTCAAAACGAACATTTGTCATTCAAAAGTCCAACAGCATAATGCAAGGAGAATGGCTAATTCATTAGGAACAGTCATGTTGAAGACAGTACCAGTTTCAAATGATTAAAAACTGGGAAACTGTTTGAGAAAAGAAATATATAAAATAGTTTATTTAAAAATATTTAATATATACACATTTTTTTAAGAAATACTGTTCCAATGGTCATTTCAAATGTGCTGCGAGTTTAAAATCGTCTGGAAATTAAACACTGATGCCTTTTTTAATTGTATTGTTTTTGAAAAAAGTTGAAAGGCTGGGAGAATCTTCTGTGGAGAAGATCTTCCCTCCCTTTCAACATTAATTCTCAAACTGAATGCAGTAGGGATTCAAGGAAATGCATGCACATGGATTAGGGAGTGGTTAACATGTAGAAAACAGAAAGTACTAAATAGAGGAGAAACCTCAAAATGTAGTGAGGTAGCCAGGGGTGTACCTCAGGGATCACTATTAGGTCCTCTGCTATTCCTAATCTACATTCATGATTTAGATTCTGGTATAGTAAGCAAGCTTGTTAAATTTGCAGACGACACAAAAATAGGAGTGGCGGCAAACACTGTTGTAGCAGCAAAGGTCATTCAAAATGATCTAGACAGCATTCAGAACTTGGCAGACACGTGGCAAATTACATTTTAATAGAGAGAAGTGTAACGTATTGCACACAGGCAATACAAATGGGCATTATAAATATCATATGGGAGATACTGAAATTGAAGAAGGGATCTATGAAAAAGACCTAGGAGTTTATGTTGACTCAGAAATGTCTTCATCGAGACAATGTGAGGAAGCAATAAAAAAGGCCAACAAGATGCTCGGATATATTGTGAGGTGTGTTGATTTTAAATCAAGGGAAGTAATGTTAAAACTTTACAATGCATTAGTAAGACCTCACCTAGAATACTGTGTTCAGTTCTGGTCACCTTGTTAC
>NW_026707975.1:62500-100000 GCF_902713425.1 Acipenser ruthenus
TCAAAAGACCATGCCCTTAGTAATATGCACTTACCCCCCCAGTGTATCTGTTATCTAATAGCATTATGAGAGCAAGTCACTACTTCATGCCGACCTCCTGGAACTGCCGCTCGGCCACCCAGACCCACTTTGTCCACTAAGGTTTTTTGTGGCTATGGTAATGTATTATTATTATGTGTTTATTTAGCAGACACCTTTATCCAAGGCGACTTACAGAGACTAGGGTGTGTGAACTTTGCATCAGCTGCAGAGTCACTTACAATTACATCTCACCCGAAAGACGGAGCACAAGGAGGTTAAGTGACTTGCTCAGGGTCACACAGTGAGTCAGTGGCTAAGGTGGGATTTGAACCGGGGACCTCCTGGTTACAAGCCCTTTTCTTTAACCACTGGACCACACAGCCTCCAATGTAGCACTATTCTGACTCTAGTCAATTCTATTCTAACTATGGTCATTTAGCTCAATGGTGACTCTGGTCATGTAGCTCAATGGTGACTCTGGTCATGTAGCTCAATGGTGACTCTGGTCATGTAGCTCAATTTTGACTATGGTCAGGGCGGCAGTGTGGAGTAGTGGTTAGGTCTCGGGACTCTTGACTAGAAGGTCGTGGGTTCAATCCCAGGTGGGGGACATTGCTGCTGTACCCTTGAGCAAGGTACTTTACCTAGATTGCTCCAGTAAAAATCCAACTGTATAAATGGGTAATTGTATGTAGAAAAATAATATAATTGTATGTAAAAATAATGTGATATCTTGTAACAATTGTAAGTCGTCCTGGGTAAGGGTGTCTGCTAAGAAATACAGTGGCTCTCAAAAGTATTCACCACCCTTGGACTTTTCCACATTTCATTGTGTTACAACATGGAATCAAAATGGATTTAATTGGGAGTTTTTGCCACTGATCAACACAAGAAAAGTCCATAATGTCAAAGTGAAAAATAAAATCTACAACTTGTTCTAAATTAATTACAAATATAAAACAGAAAATAATTGATTGCATAAGTATTCACCCCCTTTGCTATGACACACCTAAATAAGCTCTGGTGCAACCAATTGTCTTTAGAAGTCACATAATTAGTTGAATGGAGTCCACCTGTGTGCAATTAAGGTGTTTCACATGATTTCAGGTTAAATACACCTGTCTCTGGGAGGTCCCACAGTTGGTTAGTACATTTCCTAACAAAAACTACATCATGAAGATGAAGGAACATTCAAAGCAAATCCGGAATAAGGTTCTTCAAAAGCACCAATCAGGGGTAGGATATAAGAACATTTCCAAGGCATTGAATATCCTCTCAGAGCACAGTAAAGTCCATTATTAAGAAATGGAGAGAATATGGCACAACTGTGAATCTGTCTAGAACAGGCCGTCCTCAAAAACGGAGTATCCGGGCGTATAGGGCACTAGTCAGGGAGGCCACCAAGAGGCCTATGGCAACTCTAAAGGAGTTACAGTGTTCCACGGCTGAGCTGGGAGACACTGTGCATATGGCAACAATAGCCCGGGTGCTTCACAAAACTGGCCTTTATGGGAGAGTGGCAAAAAGAAAGCCATTGTTGAAAAAAACTCGCATCAAATCTCGGCTAGAGTTTCCCAGAAGGCATGTGGGAGACTCTGAGACCAAGTGGAAGAAGATTCTATGGTCTGATGAGACCAAAATAGAGCTTTTTGGCCTCAATGCTAAGCGCTATGTTTGCCACTGATCAACACAAGAAAAGTCCATAATGTCAAAGTGAAAAATAAAATCTACAAATTGTTCTAAATTAATTACAAATATAAAACAGAAAATAATTGATTGCATAAGTATTCACCCCCTTTGCTATGACACACCTAAATAAGCTCTGGTGCAACCAATTGTCTTTAGAAGTCACATAATTAGTTGAATGGAGTCCACCTGTGTGCAATTAAGGTGTTTCACATGATTTCAGGTTAAATACACCTGTCTCTGGGAGGTCCCACAGTTGGTTAGTACATTTCCTAACAAAAACTACATGATGAAGATGAAGGAACATTCAAAGCAAATCCGGAATAAGGTTCTTCAAAAGCACCAATCAGGGGTAGGATATAAGAACATTTCCAAGGCATTGAATATCCTCTCAGAGCACAGTAAAGTCCATTATTAAGAAATGGAGAGAATATGGCACAACTGTGAATCTGTCTAGAACAGGCCGTCCTCAAAAACGGAGTATCCGGGCATATAGGGCACTAGTCAGGGAGGCCACCAAGAGGCCTATGGCAACTCTAAAGGAGTTACAGTGTTCCACGGCTGAGCTGGGAGACACTGTGCATATGGCAACAATAGCCCGGGTGCTTCACAAAACTGGCCTTTATGGGAGAGTGGCAAAAAGAAAGCCATTGTTGAAAAGAACTCGCATCAAATCTCGGCTAGAGTTTCCCAGAAGGCATGTGGGAGACTCTGAGACCAAGTGGAAGAAGATTCTATGGTCTGATGAGACCAAAATAGAGCTTTTTGGCCTCAACGCTAAGCGTTATGTTTGCCACTGATCAACACAAGAAAAGTCCATAATGTCAAAGTGAAAAATAAAATCTACAAATTGTTCTAAATTAATTACAAATATAAAACAGAAAATAATTGATTGCATAAGTATTCACCCCCT
Organism: Acipenser ruthenus; assembly: GCF_902713425.1. Lineage (NCBI taxonomy): Eukaryota > Metazoa > Chordata > Actinopteri > Acipenseriformes > Acipenseridae > Acipenser > Acipenser ruthenus. The sequence continues at coordinate 65,121 of NW_026707975.1, forward strand.
TTGCTATGACACACCTAAATAAGCTCTGGTGCAACCAGTTGTCTTTAGAAGTCACATAATTAGTTTAATGGAGTCCACCTGTGTGCAATTAAGGTGTTTCACATGATTTCAGGTTAAATACACCTGTCTCTGGGAGGTCCCACAGTTGGTTAGTACATTTCCTAACAAAAACTACATCATGAAGATGAAGGAACATTCAAAGCAAATCCGGAATAAGGTTCTTCAAAAGCACCAATCAGGGGTAGGATATAAGAACATTTCCAAGGCATTGAATATCCTCTCAGACCACAGTAAAGTCCATTATTAAGAAATGGAGAGAATATGGCACAACTGTGAATCTGTCTAGAACAGGCCGTCCTCAAAAACGGAGTATCCGGGCGTATAGGGCACTAGTCAGGGAGGCCACCAAGAGGCCTATGGCAACTCTAAAGGAGTTACAGCGTTCCACGGCTGAGCTGGGAGACACTGTGCATATGGCAACAATAGCCCGGGTGCTTCACAAAACTGGCCTTTCTGGGAAAGTGGCAAAAAGAAAGCCATTGTTGAAAAAAACTCGCATCAAATCTCGGCTAGAGTTTCCCAGAAGGCATGTGGGAGACTCTGAGACCAAGTGGAAGAAGATTCTATGGTCTGATGAGACCAAAATAGAGCTTTTTGGCCTCAACGCTAAGCGCTATGTTTGCCACTGATCAACACAAGAAAAGTCCATAATGTCAAAGTGAAAAATAAAATCTACAAATTGTTCTAAATTAATTACAAATCTAAAACAGAAAATAATTGATTGCATAAGTATTCACCCCCTTTGCTATGACACACCAAAATAAGCTCTGGTGCAACCAATTGTCTTTAGAAGTCACATAATTAGTTGAATGGAGTCCACCTGTGTGCAATTAAGGTGTTTCACATGATTTCAGGTTAAATACACCTGTCTCTGGGAGGTCCCACAGTTGTTTAGGACATTTCCTAACAAAAACTACATCATGAAGATGAAGGAACATTCAAAGCAAATCCGGAATAAGGTTCTTCAAAAGCACCAATCAGGGGTAGGATATAAGAACATTTCCAAGGCATTGAATATCCTCTCAGAGCACAGTAAAATCCATTATTAAGAAATGGAGAGAATATGGCACAACTGTGAATCTGTCTACAACAGGCCGTCCTCAAAAACGGAGTATCCGGGCGTATAGGGCACTAGTCAGGGAGGCCACCAAGAGGCCTATGGCAACTCTAAAGGATTTACAGTGTTCCACGGCTGAGCTGGGAGACACTGTGCATATGGCAACAATAGCCCGGGTGCTTCACAAAACTGGCCTTTATGGGAGAGTGGCAAAAAGAAAGCCATTGTTGAAAAAAACTCGCATCAAATCTCGGCTAGAGTTTCCCAGAAGGCATGTGGGAGACTCTGAGACCAAGTGGAAGAAGATTCTATGGTCTGATGAGACCAAAATAGAGCTTTTTGGCCTCAACGCTAAGCGCTATGTTTGCCACTGATCAACACAAGAAAAGTCCATAATGTCAAAGTGAAAAATAAAATCTACAAATTGTTCTAAATTAATTACAAATCTAAAACAGAAAATAATTGATTGCATAAGTATTCACCCCCTTTGCTATGACACACCTAAATAAGCTCTGGTGCAACCAATTGTCTTTAGAAGTCAGATAATTAGTTGAATGGAGTCCACCTGTGTGCAATTAAGGTGTTTCATATGATTTCAGGTTAAATACACCTGTCTCTGGGAGGTCCCACAGTTGGTTAGCACATTTCCTAACAAAAACTACATCATGAAGATGAAGGAACATTCAAAGCAAATCCGGAATAAGGTTCTTCAAAAGCACCAATCAGGGGTAGGATATAAGAACATTTCCAAGGCATTGAATATCCTCTCAGAGCACAGTAAAGTCCATTATTAAGAAATGGAGAGAATATGGCACAACTGTGAATCTGTCTAGAACAGGCCGTCCTCCAAAACGGAGTATCCGGGCGTATAGGGCACTAGTCAGGGAGGCCACCAAGAGGCCTATGGCAACTCTAAAGGAGTTACAGTGTTCCACGGCTGAGCTGGGAGACACTGTGCATATGGCAACAATAGCCCGGGTGCTTCACAAAACTGGCCTTTATGGGAGAGTGGCAAAAAGAAAGCCATTGTTGAAAAAAACTCGCATCAAATCTCGGCTAGAGTTTCCCAGAAGGCATGTGGGAGACTCTGAGACCAAGTGGAAGAAGATTCTATGGTCTGATGAGACCAAAATAGAGCTTTTTGGCCTCAACGCTAAGCGCTATGTTTGCCACTGATCAACACAAGAAAAGTCCATAATGTCAAAGTGAAAAATAAAATCTACAAATTGTTCTAAATTAATTACAAATATAAAACAGAAAATAATTGATTGCATAAGTATTCACCCCCTTTGCTATGACACACCTAAATAAGCTCTGGTGCAGCCAATTGTCTTTAGAAGTCACATAATTAGTTGAATGGAGTCCACCTGTGTGCAATTAAGGTGTTTCACATGATTTCAGGTTAAATACACCTGTCTCTGGGAGGTCCCACAGTTGGTTAGTACATTTCCTAACAAAAACTACATCATGAAGATGAAGGAACATTCAAAGCAAATCCGGAATAAGGTTCTTCAAAAGCACCAATCAGGGGTAGGATATAAGAACATTTCCAAGGCATTGAATATCATCTCAGAGCACAGTAAAGTCCATTATTAAGAAATGGAGAGAATATGGCACAACTGTGAATCTGTCTAGAACAGGCCGTCCTCAAAAACGGAGTATCCGGGCGTATAGGGCACTAGTCAGGGAGGCCACCAAGAGGCCTATGGCAACTCTAAAGGAGTTACAGTGTTCCACAGCTGAGCTGGGAGACACTGTGCATATGGCAACAATAGCCCGGGTGCTTCACAAAACTGGCCTTTATGGGAGAGTGGCAAAAAGAAAGCCATTGTTGAAAAAAACTCGCATCAAATCTCGGCTAGAGTTTCCCAGAAGGCATGTGGGAGACTCTGAGACCAAGTGGAAGAAGATTCTATGGTCTGATGAGACCAAAATAGAGCTTTTTGGCCTCAACGCTAAGCGCTATGTTTGCCACTGATCAACACAAGAAAAGTCCATAATGTCAAAGTGAAAAATAAAATCTACAAATTGTTCTAAATTAATTACAAATATAAAACAGAAAATAATTGATTGCATAAGTATTCACCCCCTTTGCTATGACACACCTAAATAAGCTCTGGTGCAACCAGTTGTCTTTAGAAGTCACATAATTAGTTGAATGGAGTCCACCTGTGTGCAATGAAGGTGTTTCACATGATTTCAGGTTAAATACACCTGTCTCTGGGAGGTCCCACAGTTGGTTAGTACATTTCCTAACAAAAACTACATCATGAAGATGAAGGAACATTCAAAGCAAATCCGGAATAAGGTTCTTCAAAAGCACCAATCAGGGGTAGGATATAAGAACATTTCCAAGGCATTGAATATCCTCTCACAGTACAGTAAAGTCCATTATTAAGCAACGGAGAGAATATGGCACAACTGTGAATCTGTCTAGAACAGGCCGTCCTCATAAACGGAGTATCCGGGCGTATAGGGCACTAGTCAGGGAGGCCACCAAGAGGCCTATGGCAACTCTAAAGGAGTTACAGTGTTCCACGGCTGAGCTGGGAGACACTGTGCATATGGCAATAATAGTCCGGGTGCTTCACAAAACTGGCCTTTATGGGAGAGTGGCAAAAAGAAAGCCATTGTTGAAAAAAACTTGCATCAAATCTCGGCTAGAGTTTCCCAGAAGGCATGTGGGAGACTCTGAGACCAAGTGGAAGAAGATTCTATGGTCTGATGAGACCAAAATAGAGCTTTTTGGCCTCAACGCTAAGCGCTATGTTTGCCACTGATCAACACAAGAAAAGTCCATAATGTCAAAGTGAAAAATAAAATCTACAAATTGTTCTAAATTAATTACAAATATAAAACAGAAAATAATTGATTGCATAAGTATTCACCCCCTTTGCTATGACACACCTAAATAAGCTCTGGTGCAACCAGTTGTCTTTAGAAGTCACATAATTAGTTGAATGGAGTCCACCTGTGTGCAATTAAGGTGTTTCACATGATTTCAGGTTAAATACACCTGTCTCTGGGAGGTCCCACAGTTGGTTAGTACATTTCCTAACAAAAACTACATCATGAAGATGAAGGAACATTTAAAGCAAATCCGGAATAAGGTTCTTCAAAAGCACCAATCAGGGGTAGGATATAAGAACATTTCCAAGGCATTGAATATCATCTCAGAGCACAGTAAAGTCCATTATTAAGAAATGGAGAGAATATGGCACAACTGTGAATCTGTCTAGAACAGGCCGACCTCAAAAACTGAGTATCCGGGCGTATAGGGCACTAGTCAGGGAGGCCACCAAGAGGCCTATGGCAACTCTAAAGGAGTTACAGTGTTCCACGGCTGAGCTGGGAGACACTGTGCATATGGCAACAATAGCCCGGGAGCTTCACAAAACTGGCCTTTATGGGAGAGTGGCAAAAAGAAAGCCATTGTTGAAAAAAACTTGCATCAAATCTCGGCTAGAGTTTCCCAGAAGGCATGTGGGAGACTCTGAGACCAAGTGGAAGAAGATTCTATGGTCTGATGAGACCAAAATAGAGCTTTTTGGCCTCAACACTAAGCGCTATGTTTGCCACTGATCAACACAAGAAAAGTCCATAATGTCAAAGTGAAAAATAAAATCTACAAATTGTTCTAAATTAATTACAAATATAAAACAGAAAATAATTGATTGCATAAGTATTCACCCCCTTTGCTATGACACACCTAAATAAGCTCTGGTGCAACCAGTTGTCTTTAGAAGTCACATAATTAGTTGAATGGAGTCCACCTGTGTGCAATTAAGGTGTTTCACATGATTTCAGGTTAAATACACCTGTCTCTGGGAGGTCCCACAGTTGGTTAGTACATTTCCTAACAAAAACTACATCATGAAGATGAAGGAACATTCAAAGCAAATCCGGAATAAGGTTCTTCAAAAGCACCAATCAGGGGTAGGATATAAGAACATTTCCAAGGCATTGAATATCCTCTCACAGCACAGTAAAGTCCATTATTAAGCAACGGAGAGAATATGGCACAACTGTGAATCTGTCTAGAACAGGCCGTCCTCATAAACGGAGTATCCGGGCGTATAGGGCACTAGTCAGGGAGGCCACCAAGAGGCCTATGGCAACTCTAAAGGAGTTACAGTGTTCCACGGCTGAGCTGGGAGACACTGTGCATATGGCAATAATAGCCCGGGTGCTTCATAAAACTGGCCTTTATGGGAGAGTGTCAAAAAGAAAGCCATTGTTGAAAAAAACTTGCATCAAATCTCGGCTAGAGTTTCCCAGAAGGCATGTGGGAGACTCTGAGACCAAGTGGAAGAAGATTCTATGGTCTGATGAGACCAAAATAGAGCTTTTTGGCCTCAACGCTAAGCGCTATGTTTGCCACTGATCAACACAAGAAAAGTCCATAATGTCAAAGTGAAAAATAAAATCTACAAATTGTTCTAAATTAATTACAAATATAAAACAGAAAATAATTGATTGCATAAGTATTCACCCCCTTTGCTATGACACACCTAAATAAGCTCTGGTGCAGCCAATTGTCTTTAGAAGTCACATAATTAGTTGAATGGAGTCCACCTGTGTGCAATTAAGGTGTTTCACATGATTTCAGGTTAAATACACCTGTCTCTGGGAGGTCCCACAGTTGGTTAGTACATTTCCTAACAAAAACTACATCATGAAGATGAAGGAACATTCAAAGCAAATCCGGAATAAGGTTTTTCAAAAGCACCAATCAGGGGTAGGATATAAGAACATTTCCAAGGCATTGAATATCCTCTCAGAGCACAGTAAAGTCCATTATTAAGAAATGGAGAGAATATGGCACAACTGTGAATCTGTCTAGAACAGGCCGTCCTCAAAAACGGAGTATCCGGGCGTATAGGGCACTAGTCAGGGAGGCCACCAAGAGGCCTATGGCAACTCTAAAGGAGTTACAGTGTTCCACGGCTGAGCTGGGAGACACTGTGCATATGGCAACAATAGCCCGGGTGCTTCACAAAACTGGCCTTTATGGGAGAGTGGCAAAAAGAAAGCCATTGTTGAAAAAAACTCGCATCAAATCTCGGCTAGAGTTTCCCAGAAGGCATGTGGGAGACTCTGAGACCAAGTGGAAGAAGATTCTATGGTCTGATGAGACCAAAATAGAGCTTTTTGGCCTCAACGCTAAGCGCTATGTTTGCCACTGATCAACACAAGAAAAGTCCATAATGTCAAAGTGAAAAATAAAATCTACAAATTGTTCTAAATTAATTACAAATATAAAACAGAAAATAATTGATTGCATAAGTATTCACCCCCTTTGCTATGACACACCTAAATAAGCTCTGGTGCAACCAGTTGTCTTTAGAAGTCACATAATTAGTTGAATGGAGTCCACCTGTGTGCAATGAAGGTGTTTCACATGATTTCAGGTTAAATACACCTGTCTCTGGGAGGTCCCACAGTTGGTTAGTACATTTCCTAACAAAAACTACATCATGAAGATGAAGGAACATTCAAAGCAAATCCGGAATAAGGTTCTTCAAAAGCACCAATCAGGGGTAGGATATAAGAACATTTCCAAGGCATTGAATATCCTCTCACACTACAGTAAAGTCCATTATTAAGCAACGGAGAGAATATGGCACAACTGTGAATCTGTCTAGAACAGGCCGTCCTCATAAACGGAGTATCCGGGCGTATAGGGCACTAGTCAGGGAGGCCACCAAGAGGCCTATGGCAACTCTAAAGGAGTTACAGTGTTCCACGGCTGAGCTGGGAGACACTGTGCATATGGCAATAATAGTCCGGGTGCTTCACAAAACTGGCCTTTATGGGAGAGTGGCAAAAAGAAAGCCATTGTTGAAAAAAACTTGCATCAAATCTCGGCTAGAGTTTCCCAGAAGGCATGTGGGAGACTCTGAGACCAAGTGGAAGAAGATTCTATGGTCTGATGAGACCAAAATAGAGCTTTTTGGCCTCAACGCTAAGCGCTATGTTTGCCACTGATCAACACAAGAAAAGTCCATAATGTCAAAGTGAAAAATAAAATCTACAAATTGTTCTAAATTAATTACAAATATAAAACAGAAAATAATTGATTGCATAAGTATTCACCCCCTTTGCTATGACACACCTAAATAAGCTCTGGTGCAACCAGTTGTCTTTAGAAGTCACATAATTAGTTGAATGGAGTCCACCTGTGTGCAATTAAGGTGTTTCACATGATTTCAGGTTAAATACACCTGTCTCTGGGAGGTCCCACAGTTGGTTAGTACATTTCCTAACAAAAACTACATCATGAAGATGAAGGAACATTCAAAGCAAATCCGGAATAAGGTTCTTCAAAAGCACCAATCAGGGGTAGGATATAAGAACATTTCCAAGGCATTGAATATCATCTCACAGCACAGTAAAGTCCATTATTAAGAAATGGAGAGAATATGGCACAACTGTGAATCTGTCTAGAACAGGCCGACCTCAAAAACTGAGTATCCGGGCGTATAGGGCACTAGTCAGGGAGGCCACCAAGAGGCCTATGGCAACTCTAAAGGAGTTACAGTGTTCCACGGCTGAGCTGGGAGACACTGTGCATATGGCAACAATAGCCCGGGAGCTTCACAAAACTGGCCTTTATGGGAGAGTGGCAAAAAGAAAGCCATTGTTGAAAAAAACTTGCATCAAATCTCGGCTAGAGTTTCCCAGAAGGCATGTGGGAGACTCTGAGACCAAGTGGAAGAAGATTCTATGGTCTGATGAGACCAAAATAGAGCTTTTTGGCCTCAACACTAAGCGCTATGTTTGCCACTGATCAACACAAGAAAAGTCCATAATGTCAAAGTGAAAAATAAAATCTACAAATTGTTCTAAATTAATTACAAATATAAAACAGAAAATAATTGATTGCATAAGTATTCACCCCCTTTGCTATGACACACCTAAATAAGCTCTGGTGCAACCAGTTGTCTTTAGAAGTCACATAATTAGTTGAATGGAGTCCACCTGTGTGCAATTAAGGTGTTTCACATGATTTCAGGTTAAATACACCTGTCTCTGGGAGGTCCCACAGTTGGTTAGTACATTTCCTAACAAAAACTACATCATGAAGATGAAGGAACATTCAAAGCAAATCCGGAATAAGGTTCTTCAAAAGCACCAATCAGGGGTAGGATATAAGAACATTTCCAAGGCATTGAATATCCTCTCACAGCACAGTAAAGTCCATTATTAAGCAACGGAGAGAATATGGCACAACTGTGAATCTGTCTAGAACAGGCCGTCCTCATAAACGGAGTATCCGGGCGTATAGGGCACTAGTCAGGGAGGCCACCAAGAGGCCTATGGCAACTCTAAAGGAGTTACAGTGTTCCACGGCTGAGCTGGGAGACACTGTGCATATGGCAATAATAGCCCGGGTGCTTCATAAAACTGGCCTTTATGGGAGAGTGTCAAAAAGAAAGCCATTGTTGAAAAAAACTTGCATCAAATCTCGGCTAGAGTTTCCCAGAAGGCATGTGGGAGACTCTGAGACCAAGTGGAAGAAGATTCTATGGTCTGATGAGACCAAAATAGAGCTTTTTGGCCTCAACGCTAAGCGCTATGTTTGCCACTGATCAACACAAGAAAAGTCCATAATGTCAAAGTGAAAAATAAAATCTACAAATTGTTCTAAATTAATTACAAATATAAAACAGAAAATAATTGATTGCATAAGTATTCACCCCCTTTGCTATGACACACCTAAATAAGCTCTGGTGCAGCCAATTGTCTTTAGAAGTCACATAATTAGTTGAATGGAGTCCACCTGTGTGCAATTAAGGTGTTTCACATGATTTCAGGTTAAATACACCTGTCTCTGGGAGGTCCCACAGTTGGTTAGTACATTTCCTAACAAAAACTACATCATGAAGATGAAGGAACATTCAAAGCAAATCCGGAATAAGGTTCTTCAAAAGCACCAATCAGGGGTAGGATATAAGAACATTTCCAAGGCATTGAATATCCTCTCACAGCACAGTAAAGTCCATTATTAAGCAACGGAGAGAATATGGCACAACTGTGAATCTGTCTAGAACAGGCCATCCTCATAAACGGAGTATCCGGGCGTATAGGGCACTAGTCAGGGAGGCCACCAAGAGGCCTATAGCAACTCTAAAGGAGTTACAGTGTTCCACGGCTGAGCTGGGAGACACTGTGCATATGGCAACAATAGCCCGGGTGCTTCACAAAACTGGCCTTTATGGGAGAGTTGCAAAAAGAATGCCATTGTTGAAAAAAACTCGCATCAAATCTCGGCTAGAGTTTCCCAGAAGGCATGTGGGAGACTCTGAGACCAAGTGGAAGAAGATTCTATGGTCTGATGAGACCAAAATAGAGCTTTTTGGCCTCAACGCTAAGCGCTATGTTTGCCACTGATCAACACAAGAAAAGTCCATAATGTCAAAGTGAAAAATAAAATCTACAAATTGTTCTAAATTAATTACAAATATAAAACAGAAAATAATTGATTGCATAAGTATTCACCCCCTTTGCTATGACACACCTAAATAAGCTCTGGTGCAACCAGTTGTCTTTAGAAGTCACATAAATAGTTGAATGGAGTCCACCTGTGTGCAATTAAGGTGTTTCACATGATTTCAGGTTAAATACACCTGTCTCTGGGAGGTCCCACAGTTGGTTAGTACATTTCCTAACAAAAACTACATCATGAAGATGAAGGAACATTCAAAGCAAATCCGGAATAAGGTTTTTCAAAAGCACCAATCAGGGGTAGGATATAAGAACATTTCCAAGGCATTGAATATCCTCTCAGAGCACAGTAAAGTCCATTATTAAGAAATGGAGAGAATATGGCACAACTGTGAATCTGTCTAGAACAGGCCGTCCTCAAAAACGGAGTATCCGGGCGTATAGGGCACTAGTCAGGGAGGCCACCAAGAGGCCTATGGCAACTCTAAAGGAGTTACAGTGTTCCACGGCTGAGCTGGGAGACACTGTGCATATGGCAACAATAGCCCGGGTGCTTCACAAAACTGGCCTTTATGGGAGAGTGGCAAAAAGAAAGCCATTGTTGAAAAAAACTCGCATCAAATCTCGGCTAGAGTTTCCCAGAAGGCATGTGGGAGACTCTGAGACCAAGTGGAAGAAGATTCTATGGTCTGATGAGACCAAAATAGAGCTTTTTGGCCTCAACGCTAAGCGCTATGTTTGCCACTGATCAACACAAGAAAAGTCCATAATGTCAAAGTGAAAAATAAAATCTACAAATTGTTCTAAATTAATTACAAATATAAAACAGAAAATAATTGATTGCATAAGTATTCACCCCCTTTGCTATGACACACCTAAATAAGCTCTGGTGCAACCAATTGTCTTTAGAAGTCACATAATTAGTTGAATGGAGTCCACCTGTGTGCAATTAAGGTGTTTAACATGATTTCAGGTTAAATACACCTGTCTCTGGGAGGTCCCACAGTTGGTTAGTACATTTCCTAACAAAAACTACATGATGAAGATGAAGGAACATTCAAAGCAAATCCGGAATAAGGTTCTTCAAAAGCACCAATCAGGGGTAGGATATAAGAACATTTCCAAGGCATTGAATATCCTCTCAGACCACAGCAAAGTCCATTATTAAGAAATGGAGAGAAAATGGCACAACTGTGAATCTGTCTAGAACAGGCCGTCCTCAAAAACGGAGTATCCGGGCGAGAAGTGCACTAGTCAGGGAGGCCACCAAGAGGCCTATGGCAACTCTAAAGGAGTTACAGTGTTCCACGGCTGAGCTGGGAGACACTGTGCATATGGCAACAATAGCCCGGGTGCTTCACAAAACTGGCCTTTCTGGGAAAGTGGCAAAAAGAAAGCCATTGTTGAAAAGAACTCGCATCAAATCTCGGCTAGAGTTTCCCAGAAGGCATGTGGGAGACACTGAGACCAAGTGGAAGAAGATTCTATGGTCTGATGAGACCAAAATAGAGCTTTTTGCCCTCAACGCTAAGCGCTATGTTTCCCACTGATCAACACAAGAAAAGTCCATAATGTCAAAGTGAAAAATAAAATCTACAAATTGTTCTAAATTAATTACAAATATAAAACAGAAAATAATTGATTGCATAAGTATTCACCCCCTTTGCTATGACACACCTAAATAAGCTCTGGTGCAACCAGTTGTCTTTAGAAGTCACATAATTAGTTGAATGGAGTCCACCTGTGTGCAATGAAGGTGTTTCACATGATTTCAGGTTAAATACACCTGTCTCTGGGAGGTCCCACAGTTGGTTAGTACATTTCCTAACAAAAACTACATCATGAAGATGAAGGAACATTCAAAGCAAATCCGGAATAAGGTTCTTCAAAAGCACCAATCAGGGGTAGGATATAAGAACATTTCCAAGGCATTGAATATCCTCTCACAGTACAGTAAAGTCCATTATTAAGCAACGGAGAGAATATGGCACAACTGTGAATCTGTCTAGAACAGGCCGTCCTCATAAACGGAGTATCCGGGCGTATAGGGCACTAGTCAGGGAGGCCACCAAGAGGCCTATGGCAACTCTAAAGGAGTTACAGTGTTCCACGGCTGAGCTGGGAGACACTGTGCATATGGCAATAATAGTCCGGGTGCTTCACAAAACTGGCCTTTATGGGAGAGTGGCAAAAAGAAAGCCATTGTTGAAAAAAACTTGCATCAAATCTCGGCTAGAGTTTCCCAGAAGGCATGTGGGAGACTCTGAGACCAAGTGGAAGAAGATTCTATGGTCTGATGAGACCAAAATAGAGCTTTTTGGCCTCAACGCTAAGCGCTATGTTTGCCACTGATCAACACAAGAAAAGTCCATAATGTCAAAGTGAAAAATAAAATCTACAAATTGTTCTAAATTAATTACAAATATAAAACAGAAAATAATTGATTGCATAAGTATTCACCCCCTTTGCTATGACACACCTAAATAAGCTCTGGTGCAACCAGTTGTCTTTAGAAGTCACATAATTAGTTGAATGGAGTCCACCTGTGTGCAATTAAGGTGTTTCACATGATTTCAGGTTAAATACACCTGTCTCTGGGAGGTCCCACAGTTGGTTAGTACATTTCCTAACAAAAACTACATCATGAAGATGAAGGAACATTCAAAGCAAATCCGGAATAAGGTTCTTCAAAAGCACCAATCAGGGGTAGGATATAAGAACATTTCCAAGGCATTGAATATCATCTCAGAGCACAGTAAAGTCCATTATTAAGAAATGGAGAGAATATGGCACAACTGTGAATCTGTCTAGAACAGGCCGACCTCAAAAACTGAGTATCCGGGCCTATAGGGCACTAGTCAGGGAGGCCACCAAGAGGCCTTTGGCAACTCTAAAGGAGTTACAGTGTTCCACGGCTGAGCTGGGAGACACTGTGCATATGGCAACAATAGCCCGGGAGCTTCACAAAACTGGCCTTTATGGGAGAGTGGCAAAAAGAAAGCCATTGTTGAAAAAAACTTGCATCAAATCTCGGCTAGAGTTTCCCAGAAGGCATGTGGGAGACTCTGAGACCAAGTGGAAGAAGATTCTATGGTCTGATGAGACCAAAATAGAGCTTTTTGGCCTCAACACTAAGCGCTATGTTTGCCACTGATCAACACAAGAAAAGTCCATAATGTCAAAGTGAAAAATAAAATCTACAAATTGTTCTAAATTAATTACAAATATAAAACAGAAAATAATTGATTGCATAAGTATTCACCCCCTTTGCTATGACACACCTAAATAAGCTCTGGTGCAACCAGTTGTCTTTAGAAGTCACATAATTAGTTGAATGGAGTCCACCTGTGTGCAATTAAGGTGTTTCACATGATTTCAGGTTAAATACACCTGTCTCTGGGAGGTCCCACAGTTGGTTAGTACATTTCCTAACAAAAACTACATCATGAAGATGAAGGAACATTCAAAGCAAATCCGGAATAAGGTTCTTCAAAAGCACCAATCAGGGGTATGATATAAGAACATTTCCAAGGCATTGAATATCCTCTCACAGCACAGTAAAGTCCATTATTAAGCAACGGAGAGAATATGGCACAACTGTGAATCTGTCTAGAACAGGCCGTCCTCATAAACGGAGTATCCGGGCGTATAGGGCACTAGTCAGGGAGGCCACCAAGAGGCCTATGGCAACTCTAAAGGAGTTACAGTGTTCCACGGCTGAGCTGGGAGACACTGTGCATATGGCAATAATAGCCCGGGTGCTTCATAAAACTGGCCTTTATGGGAGAGTGTCAAAAAGAAAGCCATTGTTGAAAAAAACTTGCATCAAATCTCGGCTAGAGTTTCCCAGAAGGCATGTGGGAGACTCTGAGACCAAGTGGAAGAAGATTCTATGGTCTGATGAGACCAAAATAGAGCTTTTTGGCCTCAACGCTAAGCGCTATGTTTGCCACTGATCAACACAAGAAAAGTCCATAATGTCAAAGTGAAAAATAAAATCTACAAATTGTTCTAAATTAATTACAAATATAAAACAGAAAATAATTGATTGCATAAGTATTCACCCCCTTTGCTATGACACACCTAAATAAGCTCTGGTGCAGCCAATTGTCTTTAGAAGTCACATAATTAGTTGAATGGAGTCCACCTGTGTGCAATTAAGGTGTTTCACATGATTTCAGGTTAAATACACCTGTCTCTGGGAGGTCCCACAGTTGGTTAGTACATTTCCTAACAAAAACTACATCATGAAGATGAAGGAACATTCAAAGCAAATCCGGAATAAGGTTCTTCAAAAGCACCAATCAGGGGTAGGATATAAGAACATTTCCAAGGCATTGAATATCCTCTCACAGCACAGTAAAGTCCATTATTAAGCAACGGAGAGAATATGGCACAACTGTGAATCTGTCTAGAACAGGCCATCCTCATAAACGGAGTATCCGGGCGTATAGGGCACTAGTCAGGGAGGCCACCAAGAGGCCTATAGCAACTCTAAAGGAGTTACAGTGTTCCACGGCTGAGCTGGGAGACACTGTGCATATGGCAACAATAGCCCGGGTGCTTCACAAAACTGGCCTTTATGGGAGAGTTGCAAAAAGAATGCCATTGTTGAAAAAAACTCGCATCAAATCTCGGCTAGAGTTTCCCAGAAGGCATGTGGGAGACTCTGAGACCAAGTGGAAGAAGATTCTATGGTCTGATGAGACCAAAATAGAGCTTTTTGGCCTCAACGCTAAGCGCTATGTTTGCCACTGATCAACACAAGAAAAGTCCATAATGTCAAAGTGAAAAATAAAATCTACAAATTGTTCTAAATTAATTACAAATATAAAACAGAAAATAATTGATTGCATAAGTATTCACCCCCTTTGCTATGACACACCTAAATAAGCTCTGGTGCAACCAGTTGTCTTTAGAAGTCACATAATTAGTTGAATGGAGTCCACCTGTGTGCAATTAAGGTGTTTCACATGATTTCAGGTTAAATACACCTGTCTCTGGGAGGTCCCACAGTTGGTTAGTACATTTCCTAACAAAAACTACATCATGAAGATGAAGGAACATTCAAAGCAAATCCGGAATAAGGTTTTTCAAAAGCACCAATCAGGGGTAGGATATAAGAACATTTCCAAGGCATTGAATATCCTCTCAGAGCACAGTAAAGTCCATTATTAAGAAATGGAGAGAATATGGCACAACTGTGAATCTGTCTAGAACAGGCCGTCCTCAAAAACGGAGTATCCGGGCGTATAGGGCACTAGTCAGGGAGGCCACCAAGAGGCCTATGGCAACTCTAAAGGAGTTACAGTGTTCCACGGCTGAGCTGGGAGACACTGTGCATATGGCAACAATAGCCCGGGTGCTTCACAAAACTGGCCTTTATGGGAGAGTGGCAAAAAGAAAGCCATTGTTGAAAAAAACTCGCATCAAATCTCGGCTAGAGTTTCCCAGAAGGCATGTGGGAGACTCTGAGACCAAGTGGAAGAAGATTCTATGGTCTGATGAGACCAAAATAGAGCTTTTTGGCCTCAACGCTAAGCGCTATGTTTGCCACTGATCAACACAAGAAAAGTCCATAATGTCAAAGTGAAAAATAAAATCTACAAATTGTTCTAAATTAATTACAAATATAAAACAGAAAATAATTGATTGCATAAGTAATCACCCCCTTTGCTATGACACACCTAAGTAAGCTCTGGTGCAACCAATTGTCTTTAGAAGTCACATAATTAGTTGAATGGAGTCCACCTGTGTGCAATTAAGGTGTTTAACATGATTTCAGGTTAAATACACCTGTCTCTGGGAGGTCCCACAGTTGGTTAGTACATTTCCTAACAAAAACTACATGATGAAGATGAAGGAACATTCAAAGCAAATCCGGAATAAGGTTCTTCAAAAGCACCAATCAGGGGTAGGATATAAGAACATTTCCAAGGCATTGAATATCCTCTCAGACCACAGCAAAGTCCATTATTAAGAAATGGAGAGAAAATGGCACAACTGTGAATCTGTCTAGAACAGGCCGTCCTCAAAAACGGAGTATCCGGGCGAGAAGTGCACTAGTCAGGGAGGCCACCAAGAGGCCTATGGCAACTCTAAAGGAGTTACAGTGTTCCACGGCTGAGCTGGGAGACACTGTGCATATGGCAACAATAGCCCGGGTGCTTCACAAAACTGGCCTTTCTGGGAAAGTGGCAAAAAGAAAGCCATTGTTGAAAAGAACTCGCATCAAATCTCGGCTAGAGTTTCCCAGAAGGCATGTGGGAGACACTGAGACCAAGTGGAAGAAGATTCTATGGTCTGATGAGACCAAAATAGAGCTTTTTGCCCTCAACGCTAAGCGCTATGTTTCCCACTGATCAACACAAGAAAAGTCCATAATGTCAAAGTGAAAAATAAAATCTACAAATTGTTCTAAATTAATTACAAATATAAAACAGAAAATAATTGATTGCATAAGTATTCACCCCCTTTGCTATGACACACCTAAATAAGCTCTGGTGCAACCAGTTGTCTTTAGAAGTCACATAATTAGTTGAATGGAGTCCACCTGTGTGCAATTAAGGTGTTTCACATGATTTCAGGTTAAATAGACCTGTCTCTGGGAGGTCCCACAGTTGGTTAGTACATTTCCTAACAAAAACTACATCATGAAGATGAAGGAACATTCAAAGCAAATCCGGAATAAGGTTCTTCAAAAGCACCAATCAGGGGTAGGATATAAGAACATTTCCAAGGCATTGAATATCATCTCAGAGCACAGTAAAGTCCATTATTAAGAAATGGAGAGAATATGGCACAACTGTGAATCTGTCTAGAACAGGCCGACCTCAAAAACTGAGTATCCGGGCGTATAGGGCACTAGTCAGGGAGGCCACCAAGAGGCCTATGGCAACTCTAAAGGAGTTACAGTGTTCCACGGCTGAGCTGGGAGACACTGTGCATATGGCAACAATAGCCCGGGAGCTTCACAAAACTGGCCTTTATGGGAGAGTGGCAAAAAGAAAGCCATTGTTGAAAAAAACTTGCATCAAATCTCGGCTAGAGTTTCCCAGAAGGCATGTAGGAGACTCTGAGACCAAGTGGAAGAAGATTCTATGGTCTGATGAGACCAAAATAGAGCTTTTTGGCCTCAACACTAAGCGCTATGTTTGCCACTGATCAACACAAGAAAAGTCCATAATGTCAAAGTGAAAAATAAAATCTACAAATTGTTCTAAATTAATTACAAATATAAACAGAAAATAATTGATTGCATAAGTATTCACCCCCTTTGCTATGACACACCTAAATAAGCTCTGGTGCAACCAGTTGTCTTTAGAAGTCACATAATTAGTTGAATGGAGTCCACCTGTGTGCAATTGAGGTGTTTCACATGATTTCAGGTTAAATACACCTGTCTCTGGGAGGTCCCACAGTTGGTTAGTACATTTCCTAACAAAAACTACATCATGAAGATGAAGGAACATTCAAAGCAAATCCGGAATAATGTTCTTCAAAAGCACCAATCAGGGGTAGGATATAAGAACATTTCCAAGGCATTGAATATCATCTCAGAGCACAGTAAAGTCCATTATTAAGAAATGGAGAGAATATGGCACAACTGTGAATCTGTCTAGAACAGGCCGTCCTCAAAAACGGAGTATCCGGGCGTATAGGGCAATAGTCAGGGAGGCCACCAAGAGGCCTATGGCAACTCTAAAGGAGTTACAGTGTTCCACGACTGAGCTGGGAGACACTGTGCATATGGCAACAATAGCCCGGGTGCTTCACAAAACTGGCCTTTATGGGAGAGTGGCAAAAAGAAAGCCATTGTTGAAAAAAACTCGCATCAAATCTCGGCTAGAGTTTCCCAGAAGGCATGTGGGAGACTCTGAGACCAAGTGGAAGAAGATTCTATGGTCTGATGAGACCAAAATAGAGCTTTTTGGCCTCAACGCTAAGCGCTATGTTTGCCACTGATCAACACAAGAAAAGTCCATAATGTCAAAGTGAAAAATAAAATCTACAAATTGTTCTAAATTAATTACAAATATAAAACAGAAAATAATTGATTGCATAAGTATTCACCCCCTTTGCTATGACACACCTAAATAAGCTCTGGTGCAACCAATTGTCTTTAGAAGTCACATAATTAGTTGAGTGGAGTCCACCTGTGTGCAATTAAGGTGTTTCACATGATTTCAGGTTAAATACACCTGTCTCTGGGAGGTCCCACAGTTGGTTAGTACATTTCCTAACAAAAACTACATCATGAAGATGAAGGAACATTCAAAGCAAATCCGGAATAAGGTTCTTCAAAAGCACCAATCAGGGGTAGGATATAAGAACATTTCCAAGGCATTGAATATCATCTCAGAGCACAGTAAAGTCCATTATTAAGAAATGGAGAGAATATGGCACAACTGTGAATCTGTCTAGAACAGGCCGTCCTCAAAAACGGAGTATCCGGGCGTATAGGGCAATAGTCAGGGAGGCCACCAAGAGGCCTATGGCAACTCTAAAGGAGTTACAGTGTTCCACGGCTGAGCTGGGAGACACTGTGCATATGGCAACAATAGCCCGGGTGCTTCACAAAACTGGCCTTTCTGAGAAAGTGGCAAAAAGAAAGCCATTGTTGAAAAGAACTCGCATCAAATCTCGGCTAGAGTTTCCCAGAAGGCATGTGGGAGACACTGAGACCAAGTGGAAGAAGATTCTATGGTCTGATGAGACCAAAATAGAGCTTTTTGCCCTCAACGCTAAGCGCTATGTTTCCCACTGATCAACACAAGAAAAGTCCATAATGTCAAAGTGAAAAATAAAATCTACAAATTGTTTTAAATTAATTACAAATATAAAACAGAAAATAATTGATTGCATAAGTATTCACCCCCTTTGCTGTGACACACCTAAATAAGCTCTGGTGCAACCAGTTGTCTTTAGAAGTCACATAATTAGTTGAATGGAGTCCACCTGTGTGCAATTAAGGTGTTTCACATGATTTCAGGTTAAATACACCTGTCTCTGGGAGGTCCCACAGTTGGTTAGTACATTTCCTAACAAAAACTACATCATGAAGATGAAGGAACATTCAAAGCAAATCCGGAATAAGGTTCTTCAAAAGCACCAATCAGGGGTAGGATATAAGAACATTTCCAAGGCATTGAATATCATCTCAGAGCACAGTAAAGTCCATTATTAAGAAATGGAGAGAATATGGCACAACTGTGAATCTGTCTAGAACAGGCCGACCTCAAAAACTGAGTATCCGGGCGTATAGGGCACTAGTCAGGGAGGCCACCAAGAGGCCTATGGCAACTCTAAAGGAGTTACAGTGTTCCACGGCTGAGCTGGGAGACACTGTGCATATGGCAACAATAGCCCGGGAGCTTCACAAAACTGGCCTTTATGGGAGAGTGGCAAAAAGAAAGCCATTGTTGAAAAAAACTTGCATCAAATCTCGGCTAGAGTTTCCCAGAAGGCATGTGGGAGACTCTGAGACCAAGTGGAAGAAGATTCTATGGTCTGATGAGACCAAAATAGAGCTTTTTGGCCTCAACACTAAGCGCTATGTTTGCCACTGATCAACACAAGAAAAGTCCATAATGTCAAAGTGAAAAATAAAATCTACAAATTGTTCTAAATTAATTACAAATATAAACAGAAAATAATTGATTGCATAAGTATTCACCCCCTTTGCTATGACACACCTAAATAAGCTCTGGTGCAACCAGTTGTCTTTAGAAGTCACATAATTAGTTGAATGGAGTCCACCTGTGTGCAATTGAGGTGTTTCACATGATTTCAGGTTAAATACACCTGTCTCTGGGAGGTCCCACAGTTGGTTAGTACATTTCCTAACAAAAACTACATCATGAAGATGAAGGAACATTCAAAGCAAATCCGGAATAAGGTTCTTCAAAAGCACCAATCAGGGGTAGGATATAAGAACATTTCCAAGGCATTGAATATCATCTCAGAGCACAGTAAAGTCCATTATTAAGAAATGGAGAGAATATGGCACAACTGTGAATCTGTCTAGAACAGGCCGTCCTCAAAAACGGAGTATCCGGGCGTATAGGGCAATAGTCAGGGAGGCCACCAAGAGGCCTATGGCAACTCTAAAGGAGTTACAGTGTTCCACGGCTGAGCTGGGAGACACTGTGCATATGGCAACAATAGCCCGGGTGCTTCACAAAACTGGCCTTTATGGGAGAGTGGCAAAAAGAAAGCCATTGTTGAAAAAAACTCGCATCAAATCTCGGCTAGAGTTTCCCAGAAGGCATGTGGGAGACTCTGAGACCAAGTGGAAGAAGATTCTATGGTCTGATGAGACCAAAATAGAGCTTTTTGGCCTCAACGCTAAGCGCTATGTTTGCCACTGATCAACACAAGAAAAGTCCATAATGTCAAAGTGAAAAATAAAATCTACAAATTGTTCTAAATTAATTACAAATATAAAACAGAAAATAATTGATTGCATAAGTATTCACCCCCTTTGCTATGACACACCTAAATAAGCTCTGGTGCAACCAGTTGTCTTTAGAAGTCACATAATTAGTTGAATGGAGTCCACCTGTGTGCAATTGAGGTGTTTCACATGATTTCAGGTTAAATACTCCTGTCTCTGGGAGGTCCCACAGTTGGTTAGTACATTTCCTAACAAAAACTACATCATGAAGATGAAGGAACATTCAAAGCAAATCCGGAATAAGGTTCTTCAAAAGCACCAATCAGGGGTAGGATATAAGAACATTTCCAAGGCATTGAATATCATCTCAGAGCACAGTAAAGTCCATTATTAAGAAATGGAGAGAATATGGCACAACTGTGAATCTGTCTAGAACAGGCCGTCCTCAAAAACGGAGTATCCGGGCGTATAGGGCAATAGTCAGGGAGGCCACCAAGAGGCCTATGGCAACTCTAAAGGAGTTACAGTGTTCCACGGCTGAGCTGGGAGACACTGTGCATATGGCAACAATAGCCCGGGTGCTTCACAAAACTGGCCTTTATGGGAGAGTGGCAAAAAGAAAGCCATTGTTGAAAAAAACTCGCATCAAATCTCGGCTAGAGTTTCCCAGAAGGCATGTGGGAGACTCTGAGACCAAGTGGAAGAAGATTCTATGGTCTGATGAGACCAAAATAGAGCTTTTTGGCCTCAACGCTAAGCGCTATGTTTGCCACTGATCAACACAAGAAAAGTCCATAATGTCAAAGTGAAAAATAAAATCTACAAATTGTTCTAAATTAATTACAAATATAAAACAGAAAATAATTGATTGCATAAGTATTCACCCCCTTTGCTATGACACACCTAAATAAGCTCTGGTGCAACCAATTGTCTTTAGAAGTCACATAATTAGTTGAGTGGAGTCCACCTGTGTGCAATTAAGGTGTTTCACATGATTTCAGGTTAAATACACCTGTCTCTGGGAGGTCCCACAGTTGGTTAGTACATTTCCTAACAAAAACTACATCATGAAGATGAAGGAACATTCAAAGCAAATCCGGAATAAGGTTCTTCAAAAGCACCAATCAGGGTAGGATATAAGAACATTTCCAAGGCATTGAATATCATCTCAGAGCACAGTAAAGTCCATTATTAAGAAATGGAGAGAATATGGCACAACTGTGAATCTGTCTAGAACAGGCCGTCCTCAAAAACGGAGTATCCGGGCGTATAGGGCAATAGTCAGGGAGGCCACCAAGAGGCCTATGGCAACTCTAAAGGAGTTACAGTGTTCCACGGCTGAGCTGGGAGACACTGTGCATATGGCAACAATAGCCCGGGTGCTTCACAAAACTGGCCTTTCTGAGAAAGTGGCAAAAAGAAAGCCATTGTTGAAAAGAACTCGCATCAAATCTCGGCTAGAGTTTCCCAGAAGGCATGTGGGAGACACTGAGACCAAGTGGAAGAAGATTCTATGGTCTGATGAGACCAAAATAGAGCTTTTTGCCCTCAACGCTAAGCGCTATGTTTCCCACTGATCAACACAAGAAAAGTCCATAATGTCAAAGTGAAAAATAAAATCTACAAATTGTTTTAAATTAATTACAAATATAAAACAGAAAATAATTGATTGCATAAGTATTCACCCCCTTTGCTGTGACACACCTAAATAAGCTCTGGTGCAACCAGTTGTCTTTAGAAGTCACATAATTAGTTGAATGGAGTCCACCTGTGTGCAATTAAGGTGTTTCACATGATTTCAGGTTAAATAGACCTGTCTCTGGGAGGTCCCACAGTTGGTTAGTACATTTCCTAACAAAAACTACATCATGAAGATGAAGGAAACATTCAAAGCAAATCCGGAATAAGGTTCTTCAAAAGCACCAATCAGGGGTAGGATATAAGAACATTTCCAAGGCATTGAATATCATCTCAGAGCACAGTAAAGTCCATTATTAAGAAATGGAGAGAATATGGCACAACTGTGAATCTGTCTAGAACAGGCCGACCTCAAAAACTGAGTATCCGGGCGTATAGGGCACTAGTCAGGGAGGCCACCAAGAGGCCTATGGCAACTCTAAAGGAGTTACAGTGTCCACGGCTGAGCTGGGAGACACTGTGCATATGGCAACAATAGCCCGGGAGCTTCACAAAACTGGCCTTTATGGGAGAGTGGCAAAAAGAAAGCCATTGTTGAAAAAAACTTGCATCAAATCTCGGCTAGAGTTTCCCAGAAGGCATGTGGGAGACTCTGAGACCAAGTGGAAGAAGATTCTATGGTCTGATGAGACCAAAATAGAGCTTTTTGGCCTCAACACTAAGCGCTATGTTTGCCACTGATCAACACAAGAAAAGTCCATAATGTCAAAGTGAAAAATAAAATCTACAAATTGTTCTAAATTAATTACAAATATAAACAGAAAATAATGATTGCATAAGTATTCACCCCCTTTGCTATGACACACCTAAATAAGCTCTGGTGCAACCAGTTGTCTTTAGAAGTCACATAATTAGTTGAATGGAGTCCACCTGTGTGCAATTGAGGTGTTTCACATGATTTCAGGTTAAATACACCTGTCTCTGGGAGGTCCCACAGTTGGTTAGTACATTTCCTAACAAAAACTACATCATGAAGATGAAGGAACATTCAAAGCAAATCCGGAATAAGGTTCTTCAAAAGCACCAATCAGGGGTAGGATATAAGAACATTTCCAAGGCATTGAATATCATCTCAGAGCACAGTAAAGTCCATTATTAAGAAATGGAGAGAATATGGCACAACTGTGAATCTGTCTAGAACAGGCCGTCCTCAAAAACGGAGTATCCGGGCGTATAGGGCAATAGTCAGGGAGGCCACCAAGAGGCCTATGGCAACTCTAAAGGAGTTACAGTGTTCCACGGCTGAGCTGGGAGACACTGTGCATATGGCAACAATAGCCCGGGTGCTTCACAAAACTGGCCTTTATGGGAGAGTGGCAAAAAGAAAGCCATTGTTGAAAAAAACTCGCATCAAATCTCGGCTAGAGTTTCCCAGAAGGCATGTGGGAGACTCTGAGACCAAGTGGAAGAAGATTCTATGGTCTGATGAGACCAAAATAGAGCTTTTTGGCCTCAACGCTAAGCGCTATGTTTGCCACTGATCAACACAAGAAAAGTCCATAATGTCAAAGTGAAAAATAAAATCTACAAATTGTTCTAAATTAATTACAAATATAAAACAGAAAATAATTGATTGCATAAGTATTCACCCCCTTTGCTATGACACACCTAAATAAGCTCTGGTGCAACCAATTGTCTTTAGAAGTCACATAATTAGTTGAGTGGAGTCCACCTGTGTGCAATTAAGGTGTTTCACATGATTTCAGGTTAAATACACCTGTCTCTGGGAGGTCCCACAGTTGGTTAGTACATTTCCTAACAAAAACTACATCATGAAGATGAAGGAACATTCAAAGCAAATCCAGAATAAGGTTCTTCAAAAGCACCAATCAGGGGTAGGATATAAGAACATTTCCAAGGCATTGAATATCATCTCAGAGCACAGTAAAGTCCATTATTAAGAAATGGAGAGAATATGGCACAACTGTGAATCTGTCTAGAACAGGCCGTCCTCAAAAACGGAGTATCTGGGCGTATAGGGCACTAGTCAGGGAGGCCACCAAGAGGCCTATGGCAACTCTAAAGGAGTTACAGTGTTCCACAGCTGAGCTGGGAGACACTGTGCATATGGCAACAATAGCCCGGGTGCTTCACAAAACTGGTCTTTATGGGAGAGTGGCAAAAAGAAAGCCATTGTTGAAAAAAACTCGCATCAAATCTCGGCTAGAGTTTCCCAGAAGGCATGTGGGAGACTCTGAGACCAAGTGGAAGAAGATTCTATGGTCTGATGAGACCAAAATAGAGCTTTTTGGCCTCAGAGCTAAGCGCTATGTTTGCCACTGATCAACACAAGAAAAGTCCATAATGTCAAAGTGAAAAATAAAATCTACAAATTGTTCTAAATTAATTACAAATATAAAACAGAAAATAATTGATTGCATAAGTATTCACCCCCTTTGCTATGACACACCTAAATAAGCTCTGGTGCAACCAATTGTCTTTAGAAGTCACATAATTAGTTGAGTGGAGTCCACCTGTGTGCAATTAAGGTGTTTTACATGATTTCAGGTTAAATACACCTGTCTCTGGGAGGTCCCACAGTTGGTTAGTACATTTCCTAACAAAAACTACACGATGAAGATGAAGGAACATTCAAAGCAAATCCGGAATAAGGTTCTTCAAAAGCACCAATCAGGGGTAGGATATAAGAACATTTCCAAGGCATTGAATATCATCTCGGAGCACAGTAAAGTCCATTATTAAGAAATGGAGAGAATATGGCACAACTGTGAATCTGTCTAGAACAGGCCGTCCTCAAAAACGGATTATCCGGGCGTATAGGGCAATAGTCAGGGAGGCCACCAAGAGGCCTATGGCAACTCTAAAGGAGTTACAGTGTTCCACGGCTGAGCTGGGAGACACTGTGCATATGGCAACAATAGCCCGGGTGCTTCACAAAACTGGCCTTTATGGGAGAGTGGCAAAAAGAAAGCCATTGTTGAAAAAAACTCGCATCAAATCTCGCCTAGAGTTTCCCAGAAGGCATGTGGGAGACTCTGAGACCAAGTGGAAGAAGATTCTATGGTCTGATGAGACCAAAATAGAGCTTTTTGGCCTCAACGCTAAGCGCTATGTTTGCCACTGATCAACACAAGAAAAGTCCATAATGTCAAAGTGAAAAATAAAATCTACAAATTGTTCTAAATTAATTACAAATATAAAACAGAATATAATTGATTGCATAAGTATTCACCCCCTTTGCTATGACTCACCTAAATAAGCTCTGGTGCAACCAATTGTCTTTAGAAGTCACATAATTAGTTGAATGGAGTCCACCTGTGTGCAATTAAGGTGTTTAACATGATTTCAGGTTAAATACACCTGTCTCTGGGAGGTCCCACAGTTGGTTAGTACATTTCCTAACAAAAACTACATGATGAAGATGAAGGAACATTCAAAGCAAATCCGGAATAAGGTTCTTCAAAAGCACCAATCAGGGGTAGGATATAAGAACATTTCCAAGGCATTGAATATCCTCTCAGACCACAGTAAAGTCCATTATTAAGAAATGGAGAGAAAATGGCACAACTGTGAATCTGTCTAGAACAGGCCGTCCTCAAAAACGGAGTATCCGGGCGAGAAGTGCACTAGTCAGGGAGGCCACCAAGAGGCCTATGGCAACTCTAAAGGAGTTACAGTGTTCCATGGCTGAGCTGGGAGACACTGTGCATATGGCAACAATAGCCCGGGTGCTTCACAAAACTGGCCTTTCTGGGAAAGTGGCAAAAAGAAAGCCATTGTTGAAAAAAACTCGCATCAAATCTCGGCTAGAGTTTCCCAGAAGGCATGTGGGAGACTCTGAGACCAAGTGGAAGAAGATTCTATGGTCTGATGAGACCAAAATAGAGCTTTTTGCCCTCAACGCTAAGCGCTATGTTTCCCACTGATCAACACAAGAAAAGTCCATAATGTCAAAGTGAAAAATAAAATCTACAAATTGTTCTAAATTAATTACAAATATAAAACAGAAAATAATTGATTGCATAAGTATTCACCCCCTTTGCTATGACACACCTAAATAAGCTCTGGTGCAACCAGTTGTCTTTAGAAGTCACATAATTAGTTGAATGGAGTCCACCTGTGTGCAATTAAGGTGTTTCACATGATTTCAGGTTAAATACACCTGTCTCTGGGAGGTCCCACAGTTGGTTAGTACATTTCCTAACAAAAACTACATCATGAAGATGAAGGAACATTCAAAGCAAATCCGGAATAAGGTTCTTCAAAAGCACCAATCAGGGGTAGGATATAAGAACATTTCCAAGGCATTGAATATCATCTCAGAGCACAGTAAAGTCCATTATTAAGAAATGGAGAGAATATGGCACAACTGTGAATCTGTCTAGAACAGGCCGACCTCAAAAACTGAGTATCCGGGCGTATAGGGCACTAGTCAGGGAGGCCACCAAGAGGCCTATGGCAACTCTAAAGGAGTTACAGTGTTCCACGGCTGAGCTGGGAGACACTGTGCATATGGCAACAATAGCCCGGGAGCTTCACAAAACTGGCCTTTATGGGAGAGTGGCAAAAAGAAAGCCATTGTTGAAAAAAACTTGCATCAAATCTCGGCTAGAGTTTCCCAGAAGGCATGTGGGAGACTCTGAGACCAAGTGGAAGAAGATTCTATGGTCTGATGAGACCAAAATAGAGCTTTTTGGCCTCAACACTAAGCGCTATGTTTGCCACTGA
This sequence comes from Acipenser ruthenus, assembly GCF_902713425.1. Classification (NCBI taxonomy): domain Eukaryota; kingdom Metazoa; phylum Chordata; class Actinopteri; order Acipenseriformes; family Acipenseridae; genus Acipenser; species Acipenser ruthenus. The sequence continues at coordinate 91,469 of NW_026707975.1, forward strand.
TCAACACAAGAAAAGTCCATAATGTCAAAGTGAAAAATAAAATCTACAAATTGTTCTAAATTAATTACAAATATAAAACAGAAAATAATTGATTGCATAAGTATTCACCCCCTTTGCTATGACACACCTAAATAAGCTCTGGTGCAACCAGTTGTCTTTAGAAGTCACATAATTAGTTGAATGGAGTCCACCTGTGTGCAATTAAGGTGTTTCACATGATTTCAGGTTAAATAGACCTGTCTCTGGGAGGTCCCACAGTTGGTTAGTACATTTCCTAACAAAAACTACATCATGAAGATGAAGGAACATTCAAAGCAAATCCGGAATAAGGTTCTTCAAAAGCACCAATCAGGGGTAGGATATAAGAACATTTCCAAGGCATTGAATATCATCTCAGAGCACAGTAAAGTCCATTATTAAGAAATGGAGAGAATATGGCACAACTGTGAATCTGTCTAGAACAGGCCGACCTCAAAAACTGAGTATCCGGGCGTATAGGGCACTAGTCAGGGAGGCCACCAAGAGGCCTATGGCAACTCTAAAGGAGTTACAGTGTTCCACGGCTGAGCTGGGAGACACTGTGCATATGGCAACAATAGCCCGGGAGCTTCACAAAACTGGCCTTTATGGGAGAGTGGCAAAAAGAAAGCCATTGTTGAAAAAAACTTGCATCAAATCTCGGCTAGAGTTTCCCAGAAGGCATGTGGGAGACTCTGAGACCAAGTGGAAGAAGATTCTATGGTCTGATGAGACCAAAATAGAGCTTTTTGGCCTCAACACTAAGCGCTATGTTTGCCACTGATCAACACAAGAAAAGTCCATAATGTCAAAGTGAAAAATAAAATCTACAAATTGTTCTAAATTAATTACAAATATAAACAGAAAATAATTGATTGCATAAGTATTCACCCCCTTTGCTATGACACACCTAAATAAGCTCTGGTGCAACCAGTTGTCTTTAGAAGTCACATAATTAGTTGAATGGAGTCCACCTGTGTGCAATTGAGGTGTTTCACATGATTTCAGGTTAAATACACCTGTCTCTGGGAGGTCCCACAGTTGGTTAGTACATTTCCTAACAAAAACTACATCATGAAGATGAAGGAACATTCAAAGCAAATCCGGAATAAGGTTCTTCAAAAGCACCAATCAGGGGTAGGATATAAGAACATTTCCAAGGCATTGAATATCATCTCAGAGCACAGTAAAGTCCATTATTAAGAAATGGAGAGAATATGGCACAACTGTGAATCTGTCTAGAACAGGCCGTCCTCAAAAACGGAGTATCCGGGCGTATAGGGCAATAGTCAGGGAGGCCACCAAGAGGCCTATGGCAACTCTAAAGGAGTTACAGTGTTCCACGGCTGAGCTGGGAGACACTGTGCATATGGCAACAATAGCCCGGGTGCTTCACAAAACTGGCCTTTATGGGAGAGTGGCAAAAAGAAAGCCATTGTTGAAAAAAACTCGCATCAAATCTCGGCTAGAGTTTCCCAGAAGGCATGTGGGAGACTCTGAGACCAAGTGGAAGAAGATTCTATGGTCTGATGAGACCAAAATAGAGCTTTTTGGCCTCAACGCTAAGCGCTATGTTTGCCACTGATCAACACAAGAAAAGTCCATAATGTCAAAGTGAAAAATAAAATCTACAAATTGTTCTAAATTAATTACAAATATAAAACAGAAAATAATTGATTGCATAAGTATTCACCCCCTTTGCTATGACACACCTAAATAAGCTCTGGTGCAACCAATTGTCTTTAGAAGTCACATAATTAGTTGAGTGGAGTCCACCTGTGTGCAATTAAGGTGTTTCACATGATTTCAGGTTAAATACACCTGTCTCTGGGAGGTCCCACAGTTGGTTAGTACATTTCCTAACAAAAACTACATCATGAAGATGAAGGAACATTCAAAGCAAATCCGGAATAAGGTTCTTCAAAAGCACCAATCAGGGGTAGGATATAAGAACATTTCCAAGGCATTGAATATCATCTCAGAGCACAGTAAAGTCCATTATTAAGAAATGGAGAGAATATGGCACAACTGTGAATCTGTCTAGAACAGGCCGTCCTCAAAAACGGAGTATCTGGGCGTATAGGGCACTAGTCAGGGAGGCCACCAAGAGGCCTATGGCAACTCTAAAGGAGTTACAGTGTTCCACAGCTGAGCTGGGAGACACTGTGCATATGGCAACAATAGCCCGGGTGCTTCACAAAACTGGTCTTTATGGGAGAGTGGCAAAAAGAAAGCCATTGTTGAAAAAAACTCGCATCAAATCTCGGCTAGAGTTTCCCAGAAGGCATGTGGGAGACTCTGAGACCAAGTGGAAGAAGATTCTATGGTCTGATGAGACCAAAATAGAGCTTTTTGGCCTCAAAGCTAAGCGCTATGTTTGCCACTGATCAACACAAGAAAAGTCCATAATGTCAAAGTGAAAAATAAAATCTACAAATTGTTCTAAATTAATTACAAATATAAAACAGAAAATAATTGATTGCATAAGTATTCACCCCCTTTGCTATGACACACCTAAATAAGCTCTGGTGCAACCAATTGTCTTTAGAAGTCACATAATTAGTTGAGTGGAGTCCACCTGTGTGCAATTAAGGTGTTTTACATGATTTCAGGTTAAATACACCTGTCTCTGGGAGGTCCCACAGTTGGTTAGTACATTTCCTAACAAAAACTACACGATGAAGATGAAGGAACATTCAAAGCAAATCCGGAATAAGGTTCTTCAAAAGCACCAATCAGGGGTAGGATATAAGAACATTTCCAAGGCATTGAATATCATCTCAGAGCACAGTAAAGTCCATTATTAAGAAATGGAGAGAATATGGCACAACTGTGAATCTGTCTAGAACAGGCCGTCCTCAAAAACGGAGTATCCGGGCGTATAGGGCAATAGTCAGGGAGGCCACCAAGAGGCCTATGGCAACTCTAAAGGAGTTACAGTGTTCCACGGCTGAGCTGGGAGACACTGTGCATATGGCAACAATAGCCCGGGTGCTTCACAAAACTGGCCTTTATGGGAGAGTGGCAAAAAGAAAGCCATTGTTGAAAAAAACTCGCATCAAATCTCGCCTAGAGTTTCCCAGAAGGCATGTGGGAGACTCTGAGACCAAGTGGAAGAAGATTCTATGGTCTGATGAGACCAAAATAGAGCTTTTTGGCCTCAACGCTAAGCGCTATGTTTGCCACTGATCAACACAAGAAAAGTCCATAATGTCAAAGTGAAAAATAAAATCTACAAATTGTTCTAAATTAATTACAAATATAAAACAGAAAATAATTGATTGCATAAGTATTCACCCCCTTTGCTATGACTCACCTAAATAAGCTCTGGTGCAACCAATTGTCTTTAGAAGTCACATAATTAGTTGAATGGAGTCCACCTGTGTGCAATTAAGGTGTTTAACATGATTTCAGGTTAAATACACCTGTCTCTGGGAGGTCCCACAGTTGGTTAGTACATTTCCTAACAAAAACTACATGATGAAGATGAAGGAACATTCAAAGCAAATCCGGAATAAGGTTCTTCAAAAGCACCAATCAGGGGTAGGATATAAGAACATTTCCAAGGCATTGAATATCCTCTCAGACCACAGTAAAGTCCATTATTAAGAAATGGAGAGAAAATGGCACAACTGTGAATCTGTCTAGAACAGGCCGTCCTCAAAAACGGAGTATCCGGGCGAGAAGTGCACTAGTCAGGGAGGCCACCAAGAGGCCTATGGCAACTCTAAAGGAGTTACAGTGTTCCATGGCTGAGCTGGGAGACACTGTGCATATGGCAACAATAGCCCGGGTGCTTCACAAAACTGGCCTTTCTGGGAAAGTGGCAAAAAGAAAGCCATTGTTGAAAAAAACTCGCATCAAATCTCGGCTAGAGTTTCCCAGAAGGCATGTGGGAGACTCTGAGACCAAGTGGAAGAAGATTCTATGGTCTGATGAGACCAAAATAGAGCTTTTTGCCCTCAACGCTAAGCGCTATGTTTCCCACTGATCAACACAAGAAAAGTCCATAATGTCAAAGTGAAAAATAAAATCTACAAATTGTTCTAAATTAATTACAAATATAAAACAGAAAATAATTGATTGCATAAGTATTCACCCCCTTTGCTATGACACACCTAAATAAGCTCTGGTGCAACCAGTTGTCTTTAGAAGTCACATAATTAGTTGAATGGAGTCCACCTGTGTGCAATTAAGGTGTTTCACATGATTTCAGGTTAAATACACCTGTCTCTGGGAGGTCCCACAGTTGGTTAGTACATTTCCTAACAAAAACTACATCATGAAGATGAAGGAACATTCAAAGCAAATCCGGAATAAGGTTCTTCAAAAGCACCAATCAGGGGTAGGATATAAGAACATTTCCAAGGCATTGAATATCATCTCAGAGCACAGTAAAGTCCATTATTAAGAAATGGAGAGAATATGGCACAACTGTGAATCTGTCTAGAACAGGCCGACCTCAAAAACTGAGTATCCGGGCGTATAGGGCACTAGTCAGGGAGGCCACCAAGAGGCCTATGGCAACTCTAAAGGAGTTACAGTGTTCCACGGCTGAGCTGGGAGACACTGTGCATATGGCAACAATAGCCCGGGAGCTTCACAAAACTGGCCTTTATGGGAGAGTGGCAAAAAGAAAGCCATTGTTGAAAAAAACTTGCATCAAATCTCGGCTAGAGTTTCCCAGAAGGCATGTGGGAGACTCTGAGACCAAGTGGAAGAAGATTCTATGGTCTGATGAGACCAAAATAGAGCTTTTTGGCCTCAACACTAAGCGCTATGTTTGCCACTGATCAACACAAGAAAAGTCCATAATGTCAAAGTGAAAAATAAAATCTACAAATTGTTCTAAATTAATTACAAATATAAAACAGAAAATAATTGATTGCATAAGTATTCACCCCCTTTGCTATGACACACCTAAATAAGCTCTGGTGCAGCCAATTGTCTTTAGAAGTCACATAATTAGTTGAATGGAGTCCACCTGTGTGCAATTAAGGTGTTTCACATGATTTCAGGTTAAATACACCTGTCTCTGGGAGGTCCCACAGTTGGTTAGTACATTTCCTAACAAAAACTACATCATGAAGATGAAGGAACATTCAAAGCAAATCCGGAATAAGGTTCTTCAAAAGCACCAATCAGGGGTAGGATATAAGAACATTTCCAAGGCATTGAATATCCTCTCAGAGCACAGTAAAGTCCATTATTAAGAAATGGAGAGAATATGGCACAACTGTGAATCTGTCTAGAACAGGCCGTCCTCAAAAACGGAGTATCCGGGCGTATAGGGCACTAGTCAGGTAGGCCACCAAGAGGCCTATGGCAACTCTAAAGGAGTTACAGTGTTCCACGGCTGAGCTGGGAGACACTGTGCATATGGCAACAATAGCCCGGGTGCTTCACAAAACTGGTCTTTATGGGAGAGTGGCAAAAAGAAAGCCATTGTTGAAAAAAACTCGCATCAAATCACGGCTAGAGTTTCCCAGAAGGCATGTGGGAGACTCTGAGACCAAGTGGAAGAAGATTCTATGGTCTGATGAGACCAAAATAGAGCTTTTTGGCCTCAACGCTAAGCGCTATGTTTGGCACTGATCAACACAAGAAAAGTCCATAATGTCAAAGTGAAAAATAAAATCTACAAATTGTTCTAAATTAATTACAAATATAAAACAGAAAATAATTGATTGCATAAGTATTCACCCCCTTTGCTATGACACACCTAAATAAGCTCTGGTGCAACCAGTTGTCTTTAGAAGTCACATAATTAGTTGAATGGAGTCCACCTGTGTGCAATTAAGGTGTTTCACATGATTTCAGGTTAAATACACCTGTCTCTGGGAGGTCCCACAGTTGGTTAGTACATTTCCTAACAAAAACTACATCATGAAGATGAAGGAACATTCAATGCAAATCCGGAATAAGGTTCTTCAAAAGCACCAATCAGGGGTAGGATATAAGAACATTTCCAAGGCATTGAATATCATCTCAGAGCACAGTAAAGTCCATTATTAAGAAATGGAGAGAATATGGCACAACTGTGAATCTGTCTAGAACAGGCCGTCCTCAAAAATGGAGTATCCGGGCGTATAGGGCAATAGTCAGGGAGGCCACCAAGAGGCCTATGGCAACTCTAAAGGAGTTACAGTTTTCCACGGCTGAGCTGGGAGACACTGTGCATATGGCAACAATAGCCCGGGTGCTTCACAAAACTGGCCTTTATGGGAGAGTGGCAAAAAGAAAGCCATTGTTGAAAAAAACTCGCATCAAATCTCGGCTAGAGTTTCCCAGAAGGCATGTGGGAGACTCTGAGACCAAGTGGAAGAAGATTCTATGGTCTGATGAGACCAAAATAGAGCTTTTTGGCCTCAACGCTAAGCGCTATGTTTCCCACTGATCAACACAAGAAAAGTCCATAATGTCAAAGTGAAAAATAAAATCTACAAATTGTTCTAAATTAATTACAAATATAAAACAGAAAATAATTGATTGCATAAGTATTCACCCCCTTTGCTATGACACACCTAAATAAGCTCTGGTGCAACCAATTGTCTTTAGAAGTCACATAATTAGTTGAGTGGAGTCCACCTGTGTGCAATTAAGGTGTTTCACATGATTTCAGGTTAAATACACCTGTCTCTGGGAGGTCCCACAGTTGGTTAGTACATTTCCTAACAAAAACTACATCATGAAGATGAAGGAACATTCAAAGCAAATCCGGAATAAGGTTCTTCAAAAGCACCAATCAGGGGTAGGATATAAGAACATTTCCAAGGCATTGAATATCCTCTCAGAGCACAGTAAAGTCCATTATTAAGAAATGGAGAGAATATGGCACAACTGTGAATCTGTCTAGAACAGGCCGTCCTCAAAAACGGAGTATCTGGGCGTATAGGGCACTAGTCAGGGAGGCCACCAAGAGGCCTATGGCAACTCTAAAGGAGTTACAGTGTTCCACGGCTGAGCTGGGAGACACTGTGCATATGGCAACAATAGCCCGGGTGCTTCACAAAACTGGCCTTTATGGGAGAGTGGCAAAAAGAAAAGAACTCGCATCAAATCTCGGCTAGAGTTTCCCAGAAGGCATGTGGGAGACTCTGAGACCAAGTGGAAGAAGATTCTATGGTCTGATGAGACCAGAATAGAGCTTTTTGGCCACAACGCTAAGCGCTATGTTTGGCGCAAGCCTAACACCGTACATCATCCTGAGAACACCATCCCTACCGTGAAGCATGGTGGTGGCAGCATCATGCTATGGGGATGCTTCTCTGCGTCAGGGCCTGGAAAGCTCGTGAAGATAGAGGGCAAAATGGATGCGGCAAAGTACAGAGAAATCCTGAAGGAAAACTTGCTGAAGTCTGCAATAGACCTGGGACTTGGAGAAGATTCATCTTCCAGCAGGACAATGACCCCAAACATACAGCCAAAGGCACACTGGAGTGGCTTAAAAACAAAAAGGTCAATGTCCTGGAGTGGCCCAGTCAAAGCCCGGACCTCAATCCAATTGAGAATATGTGGAAAGAGTTGAAAATTGCTGTTCACCAAAGGTCCCCATCCAACTTGACGGAGCTTGAGCAATTTTGCAAAGAAGAATGGGCAAAAATAGCAGTGTCCAGATGTGCAAAGCTGGTAGAGACTTATCCAAATAGACTCATGGCTGTAATTGCTGCCAAAGGTGCCTCTACCAAATATTGACTCAAGGGGGTGAATACTTATGCAATCAATTATTTTCTGTTTTGTATTTGTAATTCATCTGTGGAGAAGATCTTCCCTGTTTTTCAACATTTACTTTTCAAAACGAACATTTGTCATTCAAAAGTCCAACAGCATAATGCAAGGAGAATGGCTAATTCATTAGGAACAGTCATGTTGAAGACAGTACCAGTTTCAAATGATTAAAAACTGGGAAACTGTTTGAGAAAAGAAATATATAAAATAGTTTATTTAAAAATATTTAATATATACACATTTTTTTAAGAAATACTGTTCCAATGGTCATTTCAAATGTGCTGCGAGTTTAAAATCGTCTGGAAATTAAACACTGATGCCTTTTTTAATTGTATTGTTTTTGAAAAAAGTTGAAAGGCTGGGAGAATCTTCTGTGGAGAAGATCTTCCCTCCCTTTCAACATTAATTCTCAAACTGAATGCAGTAGGGATTCAAGGAAATGCATGCACATGGATTAGGGAGTGGTTAACATGTAGAAAACAGAAAGTACTAAATAGAGGAGAAACCTCAAAATGTAGTGAGGTAGCCAGGGGTGTACCTCAGGGATCACTATTAGGTCCTCTGCTATTCCTAATCTACATTCATGATTTAGATTCTGGTATAGTAAGCAAGCTTGTTAAATTTGCAGACGACACAAAAATAGGAGTGGCGGCAAACACTGTTGTAGCAGCAAAGGTCATTCAAAATTATCTAGACAGCATTCAGAACTTGGCAGACACGTGGCAAATTACATTTTAATAGAGAGAAGTGTAACGTATTGCACACAGGCAATACAAATGGGCATTA
>NW_026707975.1:110000-112500 GCF_902713425.1 Acipenser ruthenus
GCGCCAGGCGCGGGAGGGCAGCATACTTCCATCAGCATGGAAGTCCAGGACTGTAAGGGGACCCACCGCCTCCCCAAGCCAAAAACAGAGCCTCCAGCCCGACCTGATCTGGCGCCAGGCACGGGAGGGCAACAGACAGACTTCCAGGGAAGTGGAAGCTGCCAGGGGTGAATGGGAACTCTGCCCGGGGTGCAGAGCCTCCCACATGGCTTGACTTATTATTTTTACTTAAATATTTTTTTGATCAAAAGACCATGCCCTTAGTAATATGCACTTACCCCCCCAGTGTATCTGTTATCTAATAGCATTATGAGAGCAAGTCACTACTTCATGCCGACCTCCTGGAACTGCCGCTCGGCCACCCAGACCCACTTTGTCCACTAAGGTTTTTTGTGGCTATGGTAATGTATTATTATTATGTGTTTATTTAGCAGACACCTTTATCCAAGGCGACTTACAGAGACTAGGGTGTGTGAACTTTGCATCAGCTGCAGAGTCACTTACAATTACATCTCACCCGAAAGACGGAGCACAAGGAGGTTAAGTGACTTGCTCAGGGTCACACAGTGAGTCAGTGGCTAAGGTGGGATTTGAACCGGGGACCTCCTGGTTACAAGCCCTTTTCTTTAACCACTGGACCACACAGCCTCCAATGTAGCACTATTCTGACTCTAGTCAATTCTATTCTAACTATGGTCATTTAGCTCAATGGTGACTCTGGTCATGTAGCTCAATGGTGACTCTGGTCATGTAGCTCAATGGTGACTGGTCATGTAGCTCAATTTTGACTATGGTCAGTGCGGCAGTGTGGAGTAGTGGTTAGGTCTCGGGACTCTTGACTAGAAGGTCGTGGGTTCAATCCCAGGTGGGGGACATTGCTGCTGTACCCTTGAGCAAGGTACTTTACCTAGATTGCTCCAGTAAAAATCCAACTGTATAAATGGGTAATTGTATGTAGAAAAATAATATAATTGTATGTAAAAATAATGTGATATCTTGTAACAATTGTAAGTCGTCCTGGATAAGGGTGTCTGCTAAGAAATACAGTGGCTCTCAAAAGTATTCACCCCCCTTGGACTTTTCCACATTTCATTGTGTTACAACATGGAATCAAAATGGATTTAATTGGGAGTTTTTGCCACTGATCAACACAAGAAAAGTCCATAATGTCAAAGTGAAAAATAAAATCTACAACTTGTTCTAAATTAATTACAAATATAAAACAGAAAATAATTGATTGCATAAGTATTCACCCCCTTTGCTATGACACACCTAAATAAGCTCTGGTGCAACCAATTGTCTTTAGAAGTCACATAATTAGTTGAATGGAGTCCACCTGTGTGCAATTAAGGTGTTTCACATGATTTCAGGTTAAATACACCTGTCTCTGGGAGGTCCCACAGACTGGCTCTACCTCCGCTACGCTCCCCTGCCTCCCGAGCCCGCTCCTTCTCCACCCTTGCTCCGCAGTGGTGGAACGACCTTCCTACAGATGTCAGGACTGCCCAGTCCCTGACCACATTCCGGCGCCTCCTTAAGACTCACCTCTTCAAACAGCACCTGTAGAACTCCTCTGTTGTATCCTGGGACACTATCACCCTTCATTTAAATATGCTTTATTTTGCTCTTATCTGCCCCCTATTTTACTGCATTTAATCCTGTACCTCAGAATATTGTAATCTCCCAAGTGTTTAATCTGTAGTATTTTGTACTTAATCATATCCTGATGTAACTATCACTACTTAATCATATCCTGATGTAACTTTCACTATTATCTGCTGTATTATTGAATTGTGGTTTGTCACACTTGAGAATTATTGTATTTCTTGTTCTTATTGTATGACTTATATTGTAACACTTGAATGTATTTGTATTTGCTTGCGATTGTAAGTCGCCCTGGATAAGGGCGTCTGCTAAGAAATAAATAATAATAATAATAATAATAATAGTACATTTCCTAACAAAAACTACATCATGAAGATGAAGGAACATTCAAAGCAAATCCGGAATAAGGTTCTTCAAAAGCACCAATCAGGGGTAGGATATAAGAACATTTCCAAGGCATTGAATATCCTCTCAGAGCACAGTAAAGTCCATTATTAAGAAATGGAGAGAATATGGCACAACTGTGAATCTGTCTAGAACAGGCCGTCCTCAAAAACGGAGTATCCGGGCGTATAGGGCACTAGTCAGGGAGGCCACCAAGAGGCCTATGGCAACTCTAAAGGAGTTACAGTGTTCCACGGCTGAGCTGGGAGACACTGTGCATATGGCAACAATAGCCCGGGTGCTTCACAAAACTGGCCTTTATGGGAGAGTGGCAAAAAGAAAAAAACTCGCATCAAATCTCGGCTAGAGTTTCCCAGAAGGCATGTGGGAGACTCTGAGACCAAGTGGAAGAAGATTCTATGGTCTGATGAGACCAGAATAGAGCTTTTTGGCCACAACGCTAAGCGCTATGTTTGGCGCAAGCCTAACACCGTACATCATCCTGAGAACA
>NW_026707975.1:130000-135000 GCF_902713425.1 Acipenser ruthenus
AAGGCTCCCGGGCTTCTCGGCCTCGCTCAGAAAGGTCGGCAGCCCCCCTCTCCCGGTGGGAAGGAAGGGCCGCCTCTCTCAAAGTCGTCAGCCATCTGGTGGGGAGGAACCGCCGTGCCTGAACACCGGTGCAAGACCGGCCCGCAGGGGCCCTCCCTAGTTGGGCTGAAGAAGCCAAAGGGTGAGTGGAACTGGAGAGAGAGATGGTCCCGCGACCCGACTCGCCTCCTTGCCCTCGCCCTAGTCCACAGTAGGGCGGTCGGACAGGGTTTTAGAACAACAAAAAACAAAACCACACCGAGACTTGTCCAGGACTTTTTCTTGGAAAGTGTGAGCTCTGGTTCAAGTGCGGAGCCTCCCACAGCATGGACCCGACAGGAGGAGTCATCCCGGCCATCTTCCCCTGCCCAGCACAAAGCCTCCAAGCCTGGCTTCAACTGATCACTCACAAGCATTTTTCTGACACCTCCGTCCTGACTTAGAAATATTTTTTGTTCTAAAAACCCTGTCGACGGAAATCTCCGCGGGTCCCCCCGTTGTATCTCAGACATGGAGTCTTTATGGGCAACGGGGCCGAAGTCACACTGCCAAGGAGTCGCTGCCACCCCGCAGGACATTTCAATCTCGGCCGTTTACAGACTTCCATAAACTGCCCTGCTATGGTCATGGTCATGTCATGTTAAAGATAGGCGACATGACTATGTCTTTTTCAACTCTTAGTTTCTGGCGGAGCCAAAAAAGTCCGGACTATGGTCATCTAATGTTAAAGATAGGATTTTTTTTTTTAAAGTGCTCGGCCAATGACCATGTCCACCAAAAGGCTCGCATTGAAGGTAGACACGACCATGTCCACAGCGGGACTTAGTCTCTAGCAGCAAAAACATGGAGGTCACCAAGGACACAAACGGCACACTGCTGCTGAAAACAGAGCCTCCAAACCCCGCGAGGGCAACAGGCTTCAAGTGCACTGAAAGTCAGCGACACAAATGGCACACTGTTGCCCAAAACAGAGCCTCCAAACCCCGTGAAGGCAAGAGACTTAAAGTGCATTAAAAATAAAAAAAATGTAAGGGACCCACACTGCCTACTCAAGCCCAAAACAGAGCCTCCAGCCCGGCCTGATCTGGCGCCAGGCGCGGGAGGGCAGCATACTTCCATCAGCATGGAAGTCCAGGACTGTAAGGGGACCCACCGCCTCCCCAAGCCGAAAACAGAGCCTCCAGCCCGACCTGATCTGGCGCCAGGCACGGGAGGGCAACAGACAGACTTCCAGGGAAGTGGAAGCTGCCAGGGGTGAATGGGAACTCTGCCCGGGGTGCAGAGCCTCCCACATGGCTTGACTTATTATTTTTACTTAAATATTTTTTTGATGAAAAGACCATGCCCTTAGTAATATGCACTTACCCCCCCAGTGTATCTGTTATCTAATAGCATTATGAGAGCAAGTCACTACTTCATGCCGACCTCCTGGAACTGCCGCTCGGCCACCCAGACCCACTTTGTCCACTAAGGTTTTTTGTGGCTATGGTAATGTATTATTATTATGTGTTTATTTAGCAGACACCTTTATCCAAGGCGACTTACAGAGACTAGGGTGTGTGAACTTTGCATCAGCTGCAGAGTCACTTACAATTACATCTCACCCTAAAGACGGAGCACAAGGAGGTTAAGTGACTTGCTCAGGGTCACACAGTGAGTCAGTGGCTAAGGTGGGATTTGAACCGGGGACCTCCTGGTTACAAGCCCTTTTCTTTAACCACTGGACCACACAGCCTCCAATGTAGCACTATTCTGACTCTAGTCAATTCTATTCTAACTATGGTCATTTAGCTCAATGGTGACTCTGGTCATGTAGCTCAATGGTGACTCTGGTCATGTAGCTCAATGGTGACTGGTCATGTAGCTCAATTTTGACTATGGTCAGTGCGGCAGTGTGGAGTAGTGGTTAGGTCTCGGGACTCTTGACTAGAAGGTCGTGGGTTCAATCCCAGGTGGGGGACATTGCTGCTGTACCCTTGAGCAAGGTACTTTACCTAGATTGCTCCAGTAAAAATCCAACTGTATAAATGGGTAATTGTATGTAGAAAAATAATATAATTGTATGTAAAAATAATGTGATATCTTGTAACAATTGTAAGTCGTCCTGGATAAGGGTGTCTGCTAAGAAATACAGTGGCTCTCAAAAGTATTCACCCCCCTTGGACTTTTCCACATTTCATTGTGTTACAACATGGAATCAAAATGGATTTAATTGGGAGTTTTTGCCACTGATCAACACAAGAAAAGTCCATAATGTCAAAGTGAAAAATAAAATCTACAACTTGTTCTAAATTAATTACAAATATAAAACAGAAAATAATTGATTGCATAAGTATTCACCCCCTTTGCTATGACACACCTAAATAAGCTCTGGTGCAACCAATTGTCTTTAGAAGTCACATAATTAGTTGAGTGGAGTCCACCTGTGTGCAATTAAGGTGTTTCACATGATTTCAGGTTAAATACACCTGTCTCTGGGAGGTCCCACAGTTGGTTAGTACATTTCCTAACAAAAACTACATCATGAAGATGAAGGAACATTCAAAGCAAATCCGGAATAAGGTTCTTCAAAAGCACCAATCAGGGGTAGGATATAAGAACATTTCCAAGGCATTGAATATCCTCTCAGAGCACAGTAAAGTCCATTATTAAGAAATGGAGAGAATATGGCACAACTGTGAATCTGTCTAGAACAGGCCGTCCTCAAAAACGGAGTATCCGGGCGTATAGGGCACTAGTCAGGGAGGCCACCAAGAGGCCTATGGCAACTCTAAAGGAGTTACAGTGTTCCACGGCTGAGCTGGGAGACACTGTGCATATGGCAACAATAGCCCGGGTGCTTCACAAAACTGGCCTTTATGGGAGAGTGGCAAAAAGAAAAGAACTCGCATCAAATCTCGGCTAGAGTTTCCCAGAAGGCATGTGGGAGACTCTGAGACCAAGTGGAAGAAGATTCTATGGTCTGATGAGACCAGAATAGAGCTTTTTGGCCACAACGCTAAGCGCTATGTTTGGCGCAAGCCTAACACCGTACATCATCCTGAGAACACCATCCCTACCGTGAAGCATGGTGGTGGCAGCATCATGCTATGGGGATGCTTCTCTGCGTCAGGGCCTGGAAAGCTCGTGAAGATAGAGGGCAAAATGGATGCGGCAAAGTACAGAGAAATCCTGAAGGAAAACCTGCTGAAGTCTGCAATAGACCTGGGACTTGGAGAAGATTCATCTTCCAGCAGGACAATGACCCCAAACATACAGCCAAAGGCACACTGGAGTGGCTTAAAAACAAAAAGGTCAATGTCCTGGAGTGGCCCAGTCAAAGCCCGGACCTCAATCCAATTGAGAATATGTGGAAAGAGTTGAAAATTGCTGTTCACCAAAGGTCCCCATCCAACTTGACGGAGCTTGAGCAATTTTGCAAAGAAGAATGGGCAAAAATAGCAGTGTCCAGATGTGCAAAGCTGGTAGAGACTTATCCAAATAGACTCATGGCTGTAATTGCTGCCAAAGGTGCCTCTACCAAATATTGACTCAAGGGGGTGAATACTTATGCAATCAATTATTTTCTGTTTTGTATTTGTAATTAATCTGTGGAGAAGATCTTCCCTGTTTTTCAACATTTACTTTTCAAAACGAACATTTGTCATTCAAAAGTCCAACAGCATAATGCAAGGAGAATGGCTAATTCATTAGGAACAGTCATGTTGAAGACAGTACCAGTTTCAAATGATTAAAAACTGGGAAACTGTTTGAGAAAAGAAATATATAAAATAGTTTATTTAAAAATATTTAATATATACACATTTTTTTAAGAAATACTGTTCCAATGGTCATTTCAAATGTGCTGCGAGTTTAAAATCGTCTGGAAATTAAACACTGATGCCTTTTTTAATTGTATTGTTTTTGAAAAAAGTTGAAAGGCTGGGAGAATCTTCTGTGGAGAAGATCTTCCCTCCCTTTCAACATTAATTCTCAAACTGAATGCAGTAGGGATTCAAGGAAATGCATGCACATGGATTAGGGAGTGGTTAACATGTAGAAAACAGAAAGTACTAAATAGAGGAGAAACCTCAAAATGTAGTGAGGTAGCCAGGGGTGTACCACAGGGATCACTATTAGGTCCTCTGCTATTCCTAATCTACATTCATGATTTAGATTCTGGTATAGTAAGCAAGCTTGTTAAAGCTTGTAGCAGCAAAGGTCATTCAAAATGATCTAGACAGCATTCAAAACTTGGCAGACACATGGCAAATGACATTTTAATAGAGAAAAGTGTAACGTATTGCACACAGGCAATACAAATGGGCATTATAAATATCATATGGGAGATACTGAAATTGAAGAAGGGATCTATGAAAAAGACCTAGGAGTTTATGTTGACTCAGAAATGTCTTCATCGAGACAATGTGAGGAAGCAATAAAAAAGGCCAACAAGATGCTCGGATATATTGTGAGGTGTGTTGATTTTAAATCAAGGGAAGTAATGTTAAAACTTTACAATGCATTAGTAAGACCTCACCTAGAATATTGTGTTCAGTTCTGGTCACCTTGTTACAAAAAGGATATTGCTGCTCTAGAAAGAGTGCAAAGAAGATAGTTAATCTTCCCTCTGACATTCTCCATTGACAAATTGAGGGATGCGCACCAGGCCGCACACCCGCCGCTCCGGATTCAGGGATCTGAACCCGACTCTCTTTGGATCGGCCGGGGGGCGACGGAGGCAATCACCCCTCCCTTTCAGAACGGCATTCGCCTATCTCTTAGGACCGACTGACCCATGTTCAATCATTTTCTGTTTTGTATTTGTAATTAATTTAGAACAATTTGTAGATTTTATTTTTCACTTTGACATTATGGACTTTTTTGTGTGTGGATCAAACTCCTAATGAAATCAATTTTGAATTCCATGTTGTAACACAATAAAATGTGGAAAAGTCCAAGGGGGGTGAATACTTTTGAGA
>NW_026707975.1:145000-147500 GCF_902713425.1 Acipenser ruthenus
ATTCTGACTCTAGTCAATTCTATTCTAACTATGGTCATTTAGCTCAATGGTGACTCTGGTCATGTAGCTCAATGGTGACTCTGGTCATGTAGCTCAATGGTGACTGGTCATGTAGCTCAATTTTGACTATGGTCAGTGCGGCAGTGTGGAGTAGTGGTTAGGTCTCGGGACTCTTGACTAGAAGGTCGTGGGTTCAATCCCAGGTGGGGGACATTGCTGCTGTACCCTTGAGCAAGGTACTTTACCTAGATTGCTCCAGTAAAAATCCAACTGTATAAATGGGTAATTGTATGTAGAAAAATAATATAATTGTATGTAAAAATAATGTGATATCTTGTAACAATTGTAAGTCGTCCTGGATAAGGGTGTCTGCTAAGAAATACAGTGGCTCTCAAAAGTATTCACCCCCCTTGGACTTTTCCACATTTCATTGTGTTACAACATGGAATCAAAATGGATTTAATTGGGAGTTTTTGCCACTGATCAACACAAGAAAAGTCCATAATGTCAAAGTGAAAAATAAAATCTACAACTTGTTCTAAATTAATTACAAATATAAAACAGAAAATAATTGATTGCATAAGTATTCACCCCCTTTGCTATGACACACCTAAATAAGCTCTGGTGCAACCAATTGTCTTTAGAAGTCACATAATTAGTTGAGTGGAGTCCACCTGTGTGCAATTAAGGTGTTTCACATGATTTCAGGTTAAATACACCTGTCTCTGGGAGGTCCCACAGTTGGTTAGTACATTTCCTAACAAAAACTACATCATGAAGATGAAGGAACATTCAAAGCAAATCCGGAATAAGGTTCTTCAAAAGCACCAATCAGGGGTAGGATATAAGAACATTTCCAAGGCATTGAATATCCTCTCAGAGCACAGTAAAGTCCATTATTAAGAAATGGAGAGAATATGGCACAACTGTGAATCTGTCTAGAACAGGCCGTCCTCAAAAACGGAGTATCCGGGCGTATAGGGCACTAGTCAGGGAGGCCACCAAGAGGCCTATGGCAACTCTAAAGGAGTTACAGTGTTCCACGGCTGAGCTGGGAGACACTGTGCATATGGCAACAATAGCCCGGGTGCTTCACAAAACTGGCCTTTATGGGAGAGTGGCAAAAAGAAAAGAACTCGCATCAAATCTCGGCTAGAGTTTCCCAGAAGGCATGTGGGAGACTCTGAGACCAAGTGGAAGAAGATTCTATGGTCTGATGAGACCAGAATAGAGCTTTTTGGCCACAACGCTAAGCGCTATGTTTGGCGCAAGCCTAACACCGTACATCATCCTGAGAACACCATCCCTACCGTGAAGCATGGTGGTGGCAGCATCATGCTATGGGGATGCTTCTCTGCGTCAGGGCCTGGAAAGCTCGTGAAGATAGAGGGCAAAATGGATGCGGCAAAGTACAGAGAAATCCTGAAGGAAAACCTGCTGAAGTCTGCAATAGACCTGGGACTTGGAGAAGATTCATCTTCCAGCAGGACAATGACCCCAAACATACAGCCAAAGGCACACTGGAGTGGCTTAAAAACAAAAAGGTCAATGTCCTGGAGTGGCCCAGTCAAAGCCCGGACCTCAATCCAATTGAGAATATGTGGAAAGAGTTGAAAATTGCTGTTCACCAAAGGTCCCCATCCAACTTGACGGAGCTTGAGCAATTTTGCAAAGAAGAATGGGCAAAAATAGCAGTGTCCAGATGTGCAAAGCTGGTAGAGACTTATCCAAATAGACTCATGGCTGTAATTGCTGCCAAAGGTGCCTCTACCAAATATTGACTCAAGGGGGTGAATACTTATGCAATCAATTATTTTCTGTTTTGTATTTGTAATTAATCTGTGGAGAAGATCTTCCCTGTTTTTCAACATTTACTTTTCAAAACGAACATTTGTCATTCAAAAGTCCAACAGCATAATGCAAGGAGAATGGCTAATTCATTAGGAACAGTCATGTTGAAGACAGTACCAGTTTCAAATGATTAAAAACTGGGAAACTGTTTGAGAAAAGAAATATATAAAATAGTTTATTTAAAAATATTTAATATATACACATTTTTTTAAGAAATACTGTTCCAATGGTCATTTCAAATGTGCTGCGAGTTTAAAATCGTCTGGAAATTAAACACTGATGCCTTTTTTAATTGTATTGTTTTTGAAAAAAGTTGAAAGGCTGGGAGAATCTTCTGTGGAGAAGATCTTCCCTCCCTTTCAACATTAATTCTCAAACTGAATGCAGTAGGGATTCAAGGAAATGCATGCACATGGATTAGGGAGTGGTTAACATGTAGAAAACAGAAAGTACTAAATAGAGGAGAAACCTCAAAATGTAGTGAGGTAGCCAGGGGTGTACCACAGGGATCACTATTAGGTCCTCTGCTATTCCTAATCTACATTCATGATTTAGATTCTGGTATAGTAAGCAAGCTTGTTAAAGCTTGTAGCAGCAAAGGTCATTCAAAATGATCTAGACAGCATTCAAAACTTGGCAGACACATGGC
>NW_026707975.1:160000-188440 GCF_902713425.1 Acipenser ruthenus
AGTCACTTACAATTACATCTCACCCGAAAGACGGAGCACAAGGAGGTTAAGTGACTTGCTCAGGGTCACACAGTGAGTCAGTGGCTAAGGTGGGATTTGAACCGGGGACCTCCTGGTTACAAGCCCTTTTCTTTAACCACTGGACCACACAGCCTCCAATGTAGCACTATTCTGACTCTAGTCAATTCTATTCTAACTATGGTCATTTAGCTCAATGGTGACTCTGGTCATGTAGCTCAATGGTGACTCTGGTCATGTAGCTCAATGGTGACTCTGGTCATGTAGCTCAATTTTGACTATGGTCAGGGCGGCAGTGTGGAGTAGTGGTTAGGTCTCGGGACTCTTGACTAGAAGGTCGTGGGTTCAATCCCAGGTGGGGGACATTGCTGCTGTACCCTTGAGCAAGATACTTTACCTAGATTGCTCCAGTAAAAATCCAACTGTATAAATGGGTAATTGTATGTAGAAAAATAATATAATTGTATGTAAAAATAATGTGATATCTTGTAACAATTGTAAGTCGTCCTGGATAAGGGTGTCTGCTAAGAAATACAGTGGCTCTCAAAAGTATTCACCCCCCTTGGACTTTTCCACATTTCATTGTGTTACAACATGGAATCAAAATGGATTTAATTGGGAGTTTTTGCCACTGATCAACACAAGAAAAGTCCATAATGTCAAAGTGAAAAATAAAATCTACAACTTGTTCTAAATTAATTACAAATATAAAACAGAAAATAATTGATTGCATAAGTATTCACCCCCTTTGCTATGACACACCTAAATAAGCTCTGGTGCAACCAATTGTCTTTAGAAGTCACATAATTAGTTGAATGGAGTCCACCTGTGTGCAATTAAGGTGTTTCACATGATTTCAGGTTAAATACACCTGTCTCTGGGAGGTCCCACAGTTGGTTAGTACATTTCCTAACAAAAACTACATCATGAAGATGAAGGAACATTCAAAGCAAATCCGGAATAAGGTTCTTCAAAATCACCAATCAGGGGTAGGATATAAGAACATTTCCAAGGCATTGAATATCCTCTCAGAGCACAGTAAAGTCCATTATTAAGAAATGGAGAGAATATGGCACAACTGTGAATCTGTCTAGAACAGGCCGTCCTCAAAAACGGAGTATCCGGGCGTATAGGGCACTAGTCAGGGAGGCCACCAAGAGGCCTATGGCAACTCTAAAGGAGTTACAGTGTTCCACGGCTGAGCTGGGAGACACTGTGCATATGGCAACAATAGCCCGGGTGCTTCACAAAACTGGCCTTTATGGGAGAGTGGCAAAAAGAAAGCCATTGTTGAAAAAAACTCGCATCAAATCTCGGCTAGAGTTTCCCAGAAGGCATGTGGGAGACTCTGAGACCAAGTGGAAGAAGATTCTATGGTCTGATGAGACCAAAATAGAGCTTTTTGGCCTCAACGCTAAGCGCTATGTTTGCCACTGATCAACACAAGAAAAGTCCATAATGTCAAAGTGAAAAATAAAATCTACAAATTGTTCTAAATTAATTACAAATATAAAACAGAAAATAATTGATTGCATAAGTATTCACCCCCTTTGCTATGACACACCTAAATAAGCTCTGGTGCAACCAATTGTCTTTAGAAGTCACATAATTAGTTGAATGGAGTCCACCTGTGTGCAATTAAGGTGTTTCACATGATTTCAGGTTAAATACACCTGTCTCTGGGAGGTCCCACAGTTGGTTAGTACATTTCCTAACAAAAACTACATGATGAAGATGAAGGAACATTCAAAGCAAATCCGGAATAAGGTTCTTCAAAAGCACCAATCAGGGGTAGGATATAAGAACATTTCCAAGGCATTGAATATCCTCTCAGAGCACAGTAAAGTCCATTATTAAGAAATGGAGAGAATATGGCACAACTGTGAATCTGTCTAGAACAGGCCGTCCTCAAAAACGGAGTATCCGGGCATATAGGGCACTAGTCAGGGAGGCCACCAAGAGGCCTATGGCAACTCTAAAGGAGTTACAGTGTTCCACGGCTGAGCTGGGAGACACTGTGCATATGGCAACAATAGCCCGGGTGCTTCACAAAACTGGCCTTTATGGGAGAGTGGCAAAAAGAAAAAAACTCGCATCAAATCTCGGCTAGAGTTTCCCAGAAGGCATGTGGGAGACTCTGAGACCAAGTGGAAGAAGATTCTATGGTCTGATGAGACCAAAATAGAGCTTTTTGGCCTCAACGCTAAGCGCTATGTTTGCCACTGATCAACACAAGAAAAGTCCATAATGTCAAAGTGAAAAATAAAATCTACAAATTGTTCTAAATTAATTACAAATATAAAACAGAAAATAATTGATTGCATAAGTAATCACCCCCTTTGCTATGACACACCTAAATAAGCTCTGGTGCAACCAGTTGTCTTTAGAAGTCACATAATTAGTCGAATGGAGTCCACCTGTGTGCAATTAAGGTGTTTCACATGATTTCAGGTTAAATACACCTGTCTCTGGGAGGTCCCACAGTTGGTTAGTACATTTCCTAACAAAAACTACATCATGAAGATGAAGGAACATTCAAAGCAAATCCGGAATAAGGTTCTTCAAAAGCACCAATCAGGGGTAGGATATAAGAACATTTCCAAGGCATTGAATATCCTCTCAGAGCACAGTAAAGTCCATTATTAAGAAATGGAGAGAATATGGCACAACTGTGAATCTGTCTAGAACAGGCCGTCCTCAAAAACGGAGTATCCGGGCGTATAGGGCACTAGTCAGGGAGGCCACCAAGAGGCCTATGGCAACTCTGAAGGAGTTACAGTGTTCCACGGCTGAGCTGGGAGACACTGTGCATATGGCAATAATAGCCCGGGTGCTTCACAAAACTGGCCTTTATGGGAGAGTGGCAAAAAGAAAGCCATTGTTGAAAAAAACTCGCATCAAATCTCGGCTAGAGTTTCCCAGAAGGCATGTGGGAGACTCTGAGACCAAGTGGAAGAAGATTCTATGGTCTGATGAGACCAAAATAGAGCTTTTTGGCCTCAACGCTAAGCGCTATGTTTGCCACTGATCAACACAAGAAAAGTCCATAATGTCAAAGTGAAAAATAAAATCTACAAATTGTTCTAAATTAATTACAAATATAAAACAGAAAATAATTGATTGCATAAGTATTCACCCCCTTTGCTATGACACACCTAAATAAGCTCTGGTGCAACCAATTGTCTTTAGAAGTCACATAATTAGTTGAATGGAGTCCACCTGTGTGCAATTAAGGTGTTTCACATGATTTCAGGTTAAATACACCTGTCTCTGGGAGGTCCCACAGTTGGTTAGTACATTTCCTAACAAAAACTACATCATGAAGATGAAGGAACATTCAAAGCAAATCCGGAATAAGGTTCTTCAAAAGCACCAATCAGGGGTAGGATATAAGAACATTTCCAAGGCATTGAATATCCTCTCAGAGCACAGTAAAGTCCATTATTAAGAAATGGAGAGAATATGGCACAACTGTGAATCTGTCTAGAACAGGCCGTCCTCAAAAACTGAGTATCCGGGCGTATAGGGCACTAGTCAGGGAGGCCACCAAGAGGCCTATGGCAACTCTAAAGGAGTTACAGTGTTCCACGGCTGAGCTGGGAGACACTGTGCATATGGCAACAATAGCCCGGGTGCTTCACAAAACTGGCCTTTATGGGAGAGTGGCAAAAAGAAAGCCATTGTTGAAAAAAACTCGCATCAAATCTCGGCTAGAGTTTCCCAGAAGGCAGGTGGGAGACTCTGAGACCAAGTGGAAGAAGATTCTATGGTCTGATGAGACCAAAATAGAGCTTTTTGTCCTCAACGCTAAGCGCTATGTTTGCCACTGATCAACACAAGAAAAGTCCATAATGTCAAAGTGAAAAATAAAATCTACAAATTGTTCTAAATTAATTACAAATATAAAACAGAAAATAATTGATTGCATAAGTATTCATCCCCTTTGCTATGACACACCTAAATAAGCTCTGGTGCAACCAGTTGTCTTTAGAAGTCACATAATTAGTTTAATGGAGTCCACCTGTGTGCAATTAAGGTGTTTCACATGATTTCAGGTTAAATACACCTGTCTCTGGGAGGTCCCACAGTTGGTTAGTACATTTCCTAACAAAAACTACATCATGAAGATGAAGGAACATTCAAAGCAAATCCGGAATAAGGTTCTTCAAAAGCACCAATCGGGTAGGATATAAGAACATTTCCAAGGCATTGAATATCCTCTCAGGCCACAGTAAAGTCCATTATTAAGAAATGGAGAGAATATGGCACAACTGTGAATCTGTCTAGAACAGGCCGTCCTCAAAAACGGAGTATCCGGGCGTATAGGGCACTAGTCAGGGAGGCCACCAAGAGGCCTATGGCAACTCTAAAGGAGTTACAGCGTTCCACGGCTGAGCTGGGAGACACTGTGCATATGGCAACAATAGCCCGGGTGCTTCACAAAACTGGCCTTTCTGGGAAAGTGGCAAAAAGAAAGCCATTGTTGAAAAAAACTCGCATCAAATCTCGGCTAGAGTTTCCCAGAAGGCATGTGGGAGACTCTGAGACCAAGTGGAAGAAGATTCTATGGTCTGATGAGACCAAAATAGAGCTTTTTGGCCTCAACGCTAAGCGCTATGTTTGCCACTGATCAACACAAGAAAAGTCCATAATGTCAAAGTGAAAAATAAAATCTACAAATTGTTCTAAATTAATTACAAATCTAAAACAGAAAATAATTGATTGCATAAGTATTCACCCCCTTTGCTATGACACACCTAAATAAGCTCTGGTGCAACCAGTTGTCTTTAGAAGTCACATAATTAGTTGAATGGAGTCCACCTGTGTGCAATTAAGGTGTTTCACATGATTTCAGGTTAAATACACCTGTCTCTGGGAGGTCCCACAGTTGGTTAGTACATTTCCTAACAAAATCTACATCATGAAGATGAAGGAACATTCAAAGCAAATCCGGAATAAGGTTCTTCAAAAGCACCAATCAGGGGTAGGATATAAGAACATTTCCAAGGCATTGAATATCCTCTCAGAGCACAGTAAAGTCCATTATTAAGAAATGGAGAGAATATGGCACAACTGTGAATCTGTCTAGAACAGGCCATCCTCAAAAACGGAGTATCCGGGCGTATAGGGCACTAGTCAGGGAGGCCACCAAGAGGCCTATGGCAACTCTAAAGGAGTTACAGTGTTCCACGGCTGAGCTGGGAGACACTGTGCATATGGCAACAATAGCCCGGGTGCTTCACAAAACTGGCCTTTATGGGAGAGTGGCAAAAAGAAAGCCATTGTTGAAAAAAACTTGCATCAAATCTCGGCTAGAGTTTCCCAGAAGGCATGTGGGAGACTCTGAGACCAAGTGGAAGAAGATTCTATGGTCTGATGAGACCAAAATAGAGCTTTTTGGCCTCAACACTAAGCGCTATGTTTGCCACTGATCAACACAAGAAAAGTCCATAATGTCAAAGTGAAAAATAAAATCTACAAATTGTTCTAAATTAATTACAAATATAAAACAGAAAATAATTGATTGCATAAGTATTCACCCCCTTTGCTATGACACACCTAAATAAGCTCTGGTGCAACCAGTTGTCTTTAGAAGTCACATAATTAGTTGAATGGAGTCCACCTGTGTGCAATTAAGGTGTTTCACATGATTTCAGGTTAAATACACCTGTCTCTGGGAGGTCCCACAGTTGGTTAGTACATTTCCTAACAAAAACTACATCATGAAGATGAAGGAACATTCAAAGCAAATCCGGAATAAGGTTCTTCAAAAGCACCAATCAGGGGTAGGATATAAGAACATTTCCAAGGCATTGAATATCCTCTCACAGCACAGTAAAGTCCATTATTAAGCAACGGAGAGAATATGGCACAACTGTGAATCTGTCTAGAACAGGCCGTCCTCATAAACGGAGTATCCGGGCGTATAGGGCACTAGTCAGGGAGGCCACCAAGAGGCCTATGGCAACTCTAAAGGAGTTACAGTGTTCCACGGCTGAGCTGGGAGACACTGTGCATATGGCAATAATAGCCCGGGTGCTTCATAAAACTGGCCTTTATGGGAGAGTGGCAAAAAGAAAGCCATTGTTGAAAAAAACTTGCATCAAATCTCGGCTAGAGTTTCCCAGAAGGCATGTGGGAGACTCTGAGACCAAGTGGAAGAAGATTCTATGGTCTGATGAGACCAAAATAGAGCTTTTTGGCCTCAACGCTAAGCGCTATGTTTGCCACTGATCAACACAAGAAAAGTCCATAATGTCAAAGTGAAAAATAAAATCTACAAATTGTTCTAAATTAATTACAAATATAAAACAGAAAATAATTGATTGCATAAGTATTCACCCCCTTTGCTATGACACACCTAAATAAGCTCTGGTGCAACC
Source organism: Acipenser ruthenus (assembly GCF_902713425.1). Classification (NCBI taxonomy): domain Eukaryota; kingdom Metazoa; phylum Chordata; class Actinopteri; order Acipenseriformes; family Acipenseridae; genus Acipenser; species Acipenser ruthenus. The sequence continues at coordinate 166,402 of NW_026707975.1, forward strand.
AGTTGTCTTTAGAAGTCACATAATTAGTTGAATGGAGTCCACCTGTGTGCAATTAAGGTGTTTCACATGATTTCAGGTTAAATACACCTGTCTCTGGGAGGTCCCACAGTTGGTTAGTACATTTCCTAACAAAATCTACATCATGAAGATGAAGGAACATTCAAAGCAAATCCGGAATAAGGTTCTTCAAAAGCACCAATCAGGGGTAGGATATAAGAACATTTCCAAGGCATTGAATATCCTCTCAGAGCACAGTAAAGTCCATTATTAAGAAATGGAGAGAATATGGCACAACTGTGAATCTGTCTAGAACAGGCCATCCTCAAAAACGGAGTATCCGGGCGTATAGGGCACTAGTCAGGGAGGCCACCAAGAGGCCTATGGCAACACTAAAGGAGTTACAGTGTTCCACGGCTGAGCTGGGAGACACTGTGCATATGGCAATAATAGCCCGGGTGCTTCATAAAACTGGCCTTTATGGGAGAGTGGCAAAAAGAAAGCCATTGTTGAAAAAAACTTGCATCAAATCTCGGCTAGAGTTTCCCAGAAGGCATGTGGGAGACTCTGAGACCAAGTGGAAGAAGATTCTATGGTCTGATGAGACCAAAATAGAGCTTTTTGGCCTCAACGCTAAGCGCTATGTTTGCCACTGATCAACACAAGAAAAGTCCATAATGTCAAAGTGAAAAATAAAATCTACAAATTGTTCTAAATTAATTACAAATATAAAACAGAAAATAATTGATTGCATAAGTATTCACCCCCTTTGCTATGACACACCTAAATAAGCTCTGGTGCAGCCAATTGTCTTTAGAAGTCACATAATTAGTTGAATGGAGTCCACCTGTGTGCAATTAAGGTGTTTCACATGATTTCAGGTTAAATACACCTGTCTCTGGGAGGTCCCACAGTTGGTTAGTACATTTCCTAACAAAAACTACATGATGAAGATGAAGGAACATTCAAAGCAAATCCGGAATAAGGTTCTTCAAAAGCACCAATCAGGGGTAGGATATAAGAACATTTCCAAGGCATTGAATATCCTCTCACAGCACAGTAAAGTCCATTATTAAGCAACGGAGAGAATATGGCACAACTGTGAATCTGTCTAGAACAGGCCATCCTCATAAACGGAGTATCCGGGCGTATAGGGCACTAGTCAGGGAGGCCACCAAGAGGCCTATGGCAACTCTAAAGGAGTTACAGTGTTCCACGGCTGAGCTGGGAGACACTGTGCATATGGCAACAATAGCCCGGGTGCTTCACAAAACTGGCCTTTATGGGAGAGTTGCAAAAAGAATGCCATTGTTGAAAAAAACTCGCATCAAATCTCGGCTAGAGTTTCCCAGAAGGCATGTGGGAGACTCTGAGACCAAGTGGAAGAAGATTCTATGGTCTGATGAGACCAAAATAGAGCTTTTTGGCCTCAACGCTAAGCGCTATGTTTGCCACTGATCAACACAAGAAAAGTCCATAATGTCAAAGTGAAAAATAAAATCTACAAATTGTTCTAAATTAATTACAAATATAAAACAGAAAATAATTGATTGCATAAGTATTCACCCCCTTTGCTATAACACACCTAAATAAGCTCTGGTGCAACCAGTTGTCTTTAGAAGTCACATAATTAGTTGAATGGAGTCCACCTGTGTGCAATTAAGGTGTTTCACATGATTTCAGGTTAAATACACCTGTCTCTGGGAGGTCCCACAGTTGGTTAGTACATTTCCTAACAAAAACTACATCATGAAGATGAAGGAACATTCAAAGCAAATCCGGAATAAGGTTCTTCAAAAGCACCAATCAGGGGTAGGATATAAGAACATTTCCAAGGCATTGAATATCATCTCAGAGCACAGTAAAGTCCATTATTAAGAAATGGAGAGAATATGGCACAACTGTGAATCTGTCTAGAACAGGCCGACCTCAAAAACTGAGTATCCGGGCGTATAGGGCACTAGTCAGGGAGGCCACCAAGAGGCCTATGGCAACTCTAAAGGAGTTACAGTGTTCCACGGCTGAGCTGGGAGACACTGTGCATATGGCAACAATAGCCCGGGAGCTTCACAAAACTGGCCTTTATGGGAGAGTGGCAAAAAGAAAGCCATTGTTGAAAAAAACTTGCATCAAATCTCGGCTAGAGTTTCCCAGAAGGCATGTGGGAGACTCTGAGACCAAGTGGAAGAAGATTCTATGGTCTGATGAGACCAAAATAGAGCTTTTTGGCCTCAACACTAAGCGCTATGTTTGCCACTGATCAACACAAGAAAAGTCCATAATGTCAAAGTGAAAAATAAAATCTACAAATTGTTCTAAATTAATTACAAATATAAAACAGAAAATAATTGATTGCATAAGTATTCACCCCCTTTGCTATGACACACCTAAATAAGCTCTGGTGCAACCAGTTGTCTTTAGAAGTCACATAATTAGTTGAATGGAGTCCACCTGTGTGCAATTAAGGTGTTTCACATGATTTCAGGTTAAATACACCTGTCTCTGGGAGGTCCCACAGTTGGTTAGTACATTTCCTAACAAAAACTACATCATGAAGATGAAGGAACATTCAAAGCAAATCCGGAATAAGGTTCTTCAAAAGCACCAATCAGGGGTAGGATATAAGAACATTTCCAAGGCATTGAATATCATCTCAGAGCACAGTAAAGTCCATTATTAAGAAATGGAGAGAATATGGCACAACTGTGAATCTGTCTAGAACAGGCCGTCCTCAAAAACGGAGTATCCGGGCGTATAGGGCACTAGTCAGGGAGGCCACCAAGAGGCCTATGGCAACTCTAAAGGAGTTACAGTGTTCCACGGCTGAGCTGGGAGACACTGTGCATATGGCAACAATAGCCCGGGTGCTTCACAAAACTGGCCTTTATGGGAGAGTGGCAAAAAGAAAGCCATTGTTGAAAAAAACTCGCATCAAATCTCGGCTAGAGTTTCCCAGAAGGCATGTGGGAGACTCTGAGACCAAGTGGAAGAAGATTCTATGGTCTGATGAGACCAAAATAGAGCTTTTTGGCCACAACGCTAAGCGCTATGTTTGCCACTGATCAACACAAGAAAAGTCCATAATGTCAAAGTGAAAAATAAAATCTACAAATTGTTCTAAATTAATTACAAATATAAAACAGAAAATAATTGATTGCATAAGTATTCACCCCCTTTGCTATGACACACCTAAATAAGCTCTGGTGCAACCAATTGTCTTTAGAATTCACATAATTAGTTGAGTGGAGTCCACCTGTGTGCAATTAAGGTGTTTCACATGATTTCAGGTTAAATACACCTGTCTCTGGGAGGTCCCACAGTTGGTTAGTAAATTTCCTAACAAAAACTACATCATGAAGATGAAGGAACATTCAAAGCAAATCCGGAATAAGGTTCTTCAAAAGCACCAATCAGGGGTAGGATATAAGAACATTTCCAAGGCATTGAATATCCTCTCAGAGCACAGTAAAGTCCATTATTAAGAAATGGAGAGAATATGGCACAACTGTGAATCTGTCTAGAACAGGCCGTCCTCAAAAACGGAGTATCTGGGCGTATAGGGCACTAGTCAGGGAGGCCACCAAGAGGCCTATGGCAACTCTAAAGGAGTTACAGTGTTCCACGGCTGAGCTGGGAGACACTGTGCATATGGCAACAATAGCCCGGGTGCTTCACAAAACTGGCCTTTATGGGAGAGTGGCAAAAAGAAAGCCATTGTTGAAAAAAACTCGCATCAAATCTCGGCTAGAGTTTCCCAGAAGGCATGTGGGAGACTCTGAGACCAAGTGGAAGAAGATTCTATGGTCTGATGAGACCAAAATAGAGCTTTTTGGCCTCAAAGCTAAGCGCTATGCTTGCCACTGATCAACACAAGAAAAGTCCATAATGTCAAAGTGAAAAATAAAATCTACAAATTGTTCTAAATTAATTACAAATATAAAACAGAAAATAATTGATTGCATAAGTATTCACCCCCTTTGCTATGACACACCTAAATAAGCTCTGGTGCAACCAATTGTCTTTAGAAGTCACATAATTAGTTGAGTGGAGTCCACCTGTGTGCAATTAAGGTGTTTCACATGATTTCAGGTTAAATACACCTGTCTCTGGGAGGTCCCACAGTTGGTTAGTACATTTCCTAACAAAAACTACATGATGAAGATGAAGGAACATTCAAAGCAAATCCGGAATAAGGTTCTTCAAAAGCACCAATCAGGGGTAGGATATAAGAACATTTCCAAGGCATTGAATATCATCTCAGAGCACAGTAAAGTCCATTATTAAGAAATGGAGAGAATATGGCACAACTGTGAATCTGTCTAGAACAGGCCGTCCTCAAAAACGGAGTATCTGGGCGTATAGGGCACTAGTCAGGGAGGCCACCAAGAGGCCTATGGCAACTCTAAAGGAGTTACAGTGTTCCACGGCTGAGCTGGGAGACACTGTGCATATGGCAACAATAGCCCGGGTGCTTCACAAAACTGGTCTTTATGGGAGAGTGGCAAAAAGAAAGCCATTGTTGAAAAAAACTCGCATCAAATCTCGGCTAGAGTTTCCCAGAAGGCATGTGGGAGACTCTGAGACCAAGTGGAAGAAGATTCTATGGTCTGATGAGACCAAAATAGAGCTTTTTGGCCTCAAAGCTAAGCGCTATGTTTGCCACTGATCAACACAAGAAAAGTCCATAATGTCAAAGTGAAAAATAAAATCTACAAATTGTTCTAAATTAATTACAAATATAAAACAGAAAATAATTGATTGCATAAGTATTCACCCCCTTTGCTATGACACACCTAAATAAGCTCTGGTGCAACCAATTGTCTTTAGAAGTCACATAATTAGTTGAGTGGAGTCCACCTGTGTGCAATTAAGGTGTTTCACATGATTTCAGGTTAAATACACCTGTCTCTGGGAGGTCCCACAGTTGGTTAGTACATTTCCTAACAAAAACTACACGATGAAGATGAAGGAACATTCAAAGCAAATCCGGAATAAGGTTCTTCAAAAGCACCAATCAGGGGTAGGATATAAGAACATTTCCAAGGCATTGAATATCATCTCAGAGCACAGTAAAGTCCATTATTAAGAAATGGAGAGAATATGGCACAACTGTGAATCTGTCTAGAACAGGCCGTCCTCAAAAACGGAGTATCCGGGCGTATAGGGCAATAGTCAGGGAGGCCACCAAGAGGCCTATGGCAACTCTAAAGGAGTTACAGTGTTCCACGGCTGAGCTGGGAGACACTGTGCATATGGCAACAATAGCCCGGGTGCTTCACAAAACTGGCCTTTATGGGAGAGTGGCAAAAAGAAAGCCATTGTTGAAAAAAACTCGCATCAAATCTCGGCTAGAGTTTCCCAGAAGGCATGTGGGAGACTCTGAGACCAAGTGGAAGAAGATTCTATGGTCTGATGAGACCAAAATAGAGCTTTTTGGCCTCAACGCTAAGCGCTATGTTTGCCACTGATCAACACAAGAAAAGTCCATAATGTCAAAGTGAAAAATAAAATCTACAAATTGTTCTAAATTAATTACAAATATAAAACAGAAAATAATTGATTGCATAAGTATTCACCCCCTTTGCTATGACACACCTAAATAAGCTCTGGTGCAACCAATTGTCTTTAGAATTCACATAATTAGTTGAGTGGAGTCCACCTGTGTGCAATTAAGGTGTTTCACATGATTTCAGGTTAAATACACCTGTCTCTGGGAGGTCCCACAGTTGGTTAGTACATTTCCTAACAAAAACTACATCATGAAGATGAAGGAACATTCAAAGCAAATCCGGAATAAGGTTCTTCAAAAGCACCAATCAGGGGTAGGATATAAGAACATTTCCAAGGCATTGAATATCATCTCAGAGCACAGTAAAGTCCATTATTAAGAAATGGAGAGAATATGGCACAACTGTGAATCTGTCTAGAACAGGCCGTCCTCAAAAACGGAGTATCCGGGCGTATAGGGCACTAGTCAGGGAGGCCACCAAGAGGCCTATGGCAACTCTAAAGGAGTTACAGTGTTCCACGGCTGAGCTGGGAGACACTGTGCATATGGCAACAATAGCCCGGGTGCTTCACAAAACTGGCCTTTATGGGAGAGTGGCAAAAAGAAAGCCATTGTTGAAAAAAACTCGCATCAAATCTCGGCTAGAGTTTCCCAGAAGGCATGTGGGAGACTCTGAGACCAAGTGGAAGAAGATTCTATGGTCTGATGAGACCAAAATAGAGCTTTTTGGCCTCAACGCTAAGCGCTATGTTTGCCACTGATCAACACAAGAAAAGTCCATAATGTCAAAGTGAAAAATAAAATCTACAAATTGTTCTAAATTAATTACAAATATAAAACAGAAAATAATTGATTGCATAAGTATTCACCCCCTTTGCTATGACACACCTAAATAAGCTCTGGTGCAACCAATTGTCTTTAGAATTCACATAATTAGTTGAGTGGAGTCCACCTGTGTGCAATTAAGGTGTTTCACATGATTTCAGGTTAAATACACCTGTCTCTGGGAGGTCCCACAGTTGGTTAGTACATTTCCTAACAAAAACTACATCATGAAGATGAAGGAACATTCAAAGCAAATCCGGAATAAGGTTCTTCAAAAGCACCAATCAGGGGTAGGATATAAGAACATTTCCAAGGCATTGAATATCCTCTCAGAGCACAGTAAAGTCCATTATTAAGAAATGGAGAGAATATGGCACAACTGTGAATCTGTCTAGAACAGGCCGTCCTCAAAAACGGAGTATCTGGGCGTATAGGGCACTAGTCAGGGAGGCCACCAAGAGGCCTATGGCAACTCTAAAGGAGTTACAGTGTTCCACGGCTGAGCTGGGAGACACTGTGCATATGGCAACAATAGCCCGGGTGCTTCACAAAACTGGCCTTTATGGGAGAGTGGCAAAAAGAAAGCCATTGTTGAAAAAAACTCGCATCAAATCTCGGCTAGAGTTTCCCAGAAGGCATGTGGGAGACTCTGAGACCAAGTGGAAGAAGATTCTATGGTCTGATGAGACCAAAATAGAGCTTTTTGGCCTCAAAGCTAAGCGCTATGCTTGCCACTGATCAACACAAGAAAAGTCCATAATGTCAAAGTGAAAAATAAAATCTACAAATTGTTCTAAATTAATTACAAATATAAAACAGAAAATAATTGATTGCATAAGTATTCACCCCCTTTGCTATGACACACCTAAATAAGCTCTGGTGCAACCAATTGTCTTTAGAAGTCACATAATTAGTTGAGTGGAGTCCACCTGTGTGCAATTAAGGTGTTTCACATGATTTCAGGTTAAATACACCTGTCTCTGGGAGGTCCCACAGTTGGTTAGTACATTTCCTAACAAAAACTACATGATGAAGATGAAGGAACATTCAAAGCAAATCCGGAATAAGGTTCTTCAAAAGCACCAATCAGGGGTAGGATATAAGAACATTTCCAAGGCATTGAATATCATCTCAGAGCACAGTAAAGTCCATTATTAAGAAATGGAGAGAATATGGCACAACTGTGAATCTGTCTAGAACAGGCCGTCCTCAAAAACGGAGTATCTGGGCGTATAGGGCACTAGTCAGGGAGGCCACCAAGAGGCCTATGGCAACTCTAAAGGAGTTACAGTGTTCCACGGCTGAGCTGGGAGACACTGTGCATATGGCAACAATAGCCCGGGTGCTTCACAAAACTGGTCTTTATGGGAGAGTGGCAAAAAGAAAGCCATTGTTGAAAAAAACTCGCATCAAATCTCGGCTAGAGTTTCCCAGAAGGCATGTGGGAGACTCTGAGACCAAGTGGAAGAAGATTCTATGGTCTGATGAGACCAAAATAGAGCTTTTTGGCCTCAAAGCTAAGCGCTATGTTTGCCACTGATCAACACAAGAAAAGTCCATAATGTCAAAGTGAAAAATAAAATCTACAAATTGTTCTAAATTAATTACAAATATAAAACAGAAAATAATTGATTGCATAAGTATTCACCCCCTTTGCTATGACACACCTAAATAAGCTCTGGTGCAACCAATTGTCTTTAGAAGTCACATAATTAGTTGAGTGGAGTCCACCTGTGTGCAATTAAGGTGTTTCACATGATTTCAGGTTAAATACACCTGTCTCTGGGAGGTCCCACAGTTGGTTAGTACATTTCCTAACAAAAACTACACGATGAAGATGAAGGAACATTCAAAGCAAATCCGGAATAAGGTTCTTCAAAAGCACCAATCAGGGGTAGGATATAAGAACATTTCCAAGGCATTGAATATCATCTCAGAGCACAGTAAAGTCCATTATTAAGAAATGGAGAGAATATGGCACAACTGTGAATCTGTCTAGAACAGGCCGTCCTCAAAAACGGAGTATCCGGGCGTATAGGGCAATAGTCAGGGAGGCCACCAAGAGGCCTATGGCAACTCTAAAGGAGTTACAGTGTTCCACGGCTGAGCTGGGAGACACTGTGCATATGGCAACAATAGCCCGGGTGCTTCACAAAACTGGCCTTTATGGGAGAGTGGCAAAAAGAAAGCCATTGTTGAAAAAAACTCGCATCAAATCTCGGCTAGAGTTTCCCAGAAGGCATGTGGGAGACTCTGAGACCAAGTGGAAGAAGATTCTATGGTCTGATGAGACCAAAATAGAGCTTTTTGGCCTCAACGCTAAGCGCTATGTTTGCCACTGATCAACACAAGAAAAGTCCATAATGTCAAAGTGAAAAATAAAATCTACAAATTGTTCTAAATTAATTACAAATATAAAACAGAAAATAATTGATTGCATAAGTATTCACCCCCTTTGCTATGACACACCTAAATAAGCTCTGGTGCAACCAATTGTCTTTAGAATTCACATAATTAGTTGAGTGGAGTCCACCTGTGTGCAATTAAGGTGTTTCACATGATTTCAGGTTAAATACACCTGTCTCTGGGAGGTCCCACAGTTGGTTAGTACATTTCCTAACAAAAACTACATCATGAAGATGAAGGAACATTCAAAGCAAATCCGGAATAAGGTTCTTCAAAAGCACCAATCAGGGGTAGGATATAAGAACATTTCCAAGGCATTGAATATCATCTCAGAGCACAGTAAAGTCCATTATTAAGAAATGGAGAGAATATGGCACAACTGTGAATCTGTCTAGAACAGGCCGTCCTCAAAAACGGAGTATCCGGGCGTATAGGGCACTAGTCAGGGAGGCCACCAAGAGGCCTATGGCAACTCTAAAGGAGTTACAGTGTTCCACGGCTGAGCTGGGAGACACTGTGCATATGGCAACAATAGCCCGGGTGCTTCACAAAACTGGCCTTTATGGGAGAGTGGCAAAAAGAAAGCCATTGTTGAAAAAAACTCGCATCAAATCTCGGCTAGAGTTTCCCAGAAGGCATGTGGGAGACTCTGAGACCAAGTGGAAGAAGATTCTATGGTCTGATGAGACCAAAATAGAGCTTTTTGGCCTCAACGCTAAGCGCTATGTTTGCCACTGATCAACACAAGAAAAGTCCATAATGTCAAAGTGAAAAATAAAATCTACAAATTGTTCTAAATTAATTACAAATATAAAACAGAAAATAATTGATTGCATAAGTATTCACCCCCTTTGCTATGACACACCTAAATAAGCTCTGGTGCAACCAATTGTCTTTAGAATTCACATAATTAGTTGAGTGGAGTCCACCTGTGTGCAATTAAGGTGTTTCACATGATTTCAGGTTAAATACACCTGTCTCTGGGAGGTCCCACAGTTGGTTAGTACATTTCCTAACAAAAACTACATCAAGAAGATGAAGGTACATTCAAAGCAAATCCGGAATAAGGTTCTTCAAAAGCACCATTCAGGGGTAGGATATAAGAACATTTCCAAGGCATTGAATATCCTCTCAGAGCACAGTAAAGTCCATTATTAAGAAATGGAGAGAATATGGCACAACTGTGAATCTGTCTAGAACAGGCCGTCCTCAAAAACGGAGTATCTGGGCGTATAGGGCACTAGTCAGGGAGGCCACCAAGAGGCCTATGGCAACTCTAAAGGAGTTACAGTGTTCCACGGCTGAGCTGGGAGACACTGTGCATATGGCAACAATAGCCCGGGTGCTTCACAAAACTGGCCTTTATGGGAGAGTGGCAAAAAGAAAGCCATTGTTGAAAAAAACTCGCATCAAATCTCGGCTAGAGTTTCCCAGAAGGCATGTGGGAGACTCTGAGACCAAGTGGAAGAAGATTCTATGGTCTGATGAGACCAAAATAGAGCTTTTTGGCCTCAACGCTAAGCGCTATGTTTGCCACTGATCAACACAAGAAAAGTCCATAATGTCAAAGTGAAAAATAAAATCTACAAATTGTTCTAAATTAATTACAAATATAAAACAGAAAATAATTGATTGCATAAGTATTCACCCCCTTTGCTATGACACACCTAAATAAGCTCTGGTGCAACCAATTGTCTTTAGAATTCACATAATTAGTTGAGTGGAGTCCACCTGTGTGCAATTAAGGTGTTTCACATGATTTCAGGTTAAATACACCTGTCTCTGGGAGGTCCCACAGTTGGTTAGTACATTTCCTAACAAAAACTACATCATGAAGATGAAGGAACATTCAAAGCAAATCCGGAATAAGGTTCTTCAAAAGCACCAATCAGGGGTAGGATATAAGAACATTTCCAAGGCATTGAATATCATCTCAGAGCACAGTAAAGTCCATTATTAAGAAATGGAGAGAATATGGCACAACTGTGAATCTGTCTAGAACAGGCCGTCCTCAAAAACGGAGTATACGGGCGTATAGGGCACTAGTCAGGGAGGCCACCAAGAGGCCTATGGCAACTCTAAAGGAGTTACAGTGTTCCACGGCTGAGCTGGGAGACACTGTGCATATGGCAACAATAGCCCGGGTGCTTCACAAAACTGGCCTTTATGGGAGAGTGGCAAAAAGAAAGCCATTGTTGAAAAAAACTCGCATCAAATCTCGGCTAGAGTTTCCCAGAAGGCATGTGGGAGACTCTGAGACCAAGTGGAAGAAGATTCTATGGTCTGATGAGACCAAAATAGAGCTTTTTGGCCTCAACGCTAAGCGCTATGTTTGCCACTGATCAACACAAGAAAAGTCCATAATGTCAAAGTGAAAAATAAAATCTACAAATTGTTCTAAATTAATTACAAATATAAAACAGAAAATAATTGATTGCATAAGTATTCACCCCCTTTGCTATGACACACCTAAATAAGCTCTGGTGCAACCAATTGTCTTTAGAATTCACATAATTAGTTGAGTGGTGTCCACCTGTGTGCAATTAAGGTGTTTCACATGATTTCAGGTTAAATACACCTGTCTCTGGGAGGTCCCACAGTTGGTTAGTACATTTCCTAACAAAAACTACATCATGAAGATGAAGGAACATTCAAAGCAAATCCGGAATAAGGTTCTTCAAAAGCACCAATCAGGGGTAGGATATAAGAACATTTCCAAGGCATTGAATATCATCTCAGAGCACAGTAAAGTCCATTATTAAGAAATGGAGAGAATATGGCACAACTGTGAATCTGTCTAGAACAGGCCGTCCTCAAAAACGGAGTATCCGGGCGTATAGGGCACTAGTCAGGGAGGCCACCAAGAGGCCTATGGCAACTCTAAAGGAGTTACAGTGTTCCACGGCTGAGCTGGGAGACACTGTGCATATGGCAACAATAGCCCGGGTGCTTCACAAAACTGGCCTTTATGGGAGAGTGGCAAAAAGAAAGCCATTGTTGAAAAAAACTCACATCAAATCTCGGCTAGAGTTTCCCAGAAGGCATGTGGGAGACTCTGAGACCAAGTGGAAGAAGATTCTATGGTCTGATGAGACCAAAATAGAGCTTTTTGGCCTCAACGCTAAGCGCTATGTTTGCCACTGATCAACACAAGAAAAGTCCATAATGTCAAAGTGAAAAATAAAATCTACAAATTGTTCTAAATTAATTACAAATATAAAACAGAAAATAATTGATTGCATAAGTATTCACCCCCTTTGCTATGACACACCTAAATAAGCTCTGGTGCAACCAATTGTCTTTAGAATTCACATAATTAGTTGAGTGGAGTCCACCTGTGTGCAATTAAGGTGTTTCACATGATTTCAGGTTAAATACACCTGTCTCTGGGAGGTCCCACAGTTGGTTAGTACATTTCCTAACAAAAACTACATCATGAAGATGAAGGAACATTCAAAGCAAATCCGGAATAAGGTTCTTCAAAAGCACCAATCAGGGGTAGGATATAAGAACATTTCCAAGGCATTGAATATCATCTCAGAGCACAGTAAAGTCCATTATTAAGAAATGGAGAGAATATGGCACAACTGTGAATCTGTCTAGAACAGGCCGTCCTCAAAAACGGAGTATCCGGGCGTATAGGGCACTAGTCAGGGAGGCCACCAAGAGGCCTATGGCAACTCTAAAGGAGTTACAGTGTTCCACGGCTGAGCTGGGAGACACTGTGCATATGGCAACAATAGCCCGGGTGCTTCACAAAACTGGCCTTTATGGGAGAGTGGCAAAAAGAAAGCCATTGTTGAAAAAAACTCGCATCAAATCTCGGCTAGAGTTTCCCAGAAGGCATGTGGGAGACTCTGAGACCAAGTGGAAGATGATTCTATGGTCTGATGAGACCAAAATAGAGCTTTTTGGCCTCAACGCTAAGCGCTATGTTTGCCACTGATCAACACAAGAAAAGTCCATAATGTCAAAGTGAAAAATAAAATCTACAAATTGTTCTAAATTAATTACAAATATAAAACAGAAAATAATTGATTGCATAAGTATTCACCCCCTTTGCTATGACACACCTAAATAAGCTCTGGTGCAACCAATTGTCTTTAGAATTCACATAATTAGTTGAGTGGAGTCCACCTGTGTGCAATTAAGGTGTTTCACATGATTTCAGGTTAAATACACCTGTCTCTGGGAGGTCCCACAGTTGGTTAGTACATTTCCTAACAAAAACTACATCATGAAGATGAAGGAACATTCAAAGCAAATCCGGAATAAGGTTCTTCAAAAGCACCAATCAGGGGTAGGATATAAGAACATTTCCAAGGCATTGAATATCATCTCAGAGCACAGTAAAGTCCATTATTAAGAAATGGAGAGAATATGGCACAACTGTGAATCTGTCTAGAACAGGCCGTCCTCAAAAACGGAGTATCCGGGCGTATAGGGCACTAGTCAGGGAGGCCACCAAGAGGCCTATGGCAACTCTAAAGGAGTTACAGTGTTCCACGGCTGAGCTGGGAGACACTGTGCATATGGCAACAATAGCCCGGGTGCTTCACAAAACTGGCCTTTATGGGAGAGTGGCAAAAAGAAAGCCATTGTTGAAAAAAACTCGCATCAAATCTCGGCTAGAGTTTCCCAGAAGGCATGTGGGAGACTCTGAGACCAAGTGGAAGATGATTCTATGGTCTGATGAGACCAAAATAGAGCTTTTTGGCCTCAACGCTAAGCGCTATGTTTGCCACTGATCAACACAAGAAAAGTCCATAATGTCAAAGTGAAAAATAAAATCTACAAATTGTTCTAAATTAATTACAAATATAAAACAGAAAATAATTGATTGCATAAGTATTCACCCCCTTTGCTATGACACACCTAAATAAGCTCTGGTGCAACCAATTGTCTTTAGAATTCACATAATTAGTTGAGTGGAGTCCACCTGTGTGCAATTAAGGTGTTTCACATGATTTCAGGTTAAATACACCTGTCTCTGGGAGGTCCCACAGTTGGTTAGTACATTTCCTAACAAAAACTACATCATGAAGATGAAGGAACATTCAAAGCAAATCCGGAATAAGGTTCTTCAAAAGCACCATTCAGGGGTAGGATATAAGAACATTTCCAAGGCATTGAATATCCTCTCAGAGCACAGTAAAGTCCATTATTAAGAAATGGAGAGAATATGGCACAACTGTGAATCTGTCTAGAACAGGCCGTCCTCAAAAACGGAGTATCTGGGCGTATAGGGCACTAGTCAGGGAGGCCACCAAGAGGCCTATGGCAACTCTAAAGGAGTTACAGTGTTCCACGGCTGAGCTGGGAGACACTGTGCATATGGCAACAATAGCCCGGGTGCTTCACAAAACTGGCCTTTATGGGAGAGTGGCAAAAAGAAAGCCATTGTTGAAAAAAACTCGCATCAAATCTCGGCTAGAGTTTCCCAGAAGGCATGTGGGAGACTCTGAGACCAAGTGGAAGAAGATTCTATGGTCTGATGAGACCAAAATAGAGCTTTTTGGCCTCAAAGCTAAGCGCTATGCTTGCCACTGATCAACACAAGAAAAGTCCATAATGTCAAAGTGAAAAATAAAATCTACAAATTGTTCTAAATTAATTACAAATATAAAACAGAAAATAATTGATTGCATAAGTATTCACCCCCTTTGCTATGACACACCTAAATAAGCTCTGGTGCAACCAATTGTCTTTAGAAGTCACATAATTAGTTGAGTGGAGTCCACCTGTGTGCAATTAAGGTGTTTCACATGATTTCAGGTTAAATACACCTGTCTCTGGGAGGTCCCACAGTTGGTTAGTACATTTCCTAACAAAAACTACATCATGAAGATGAAGGAACATTCAAAGCAAATCCGGAATAAGGTTCTTCAAAAGCACCAATCAGGGGTAGGATATAAGAACATTTCCAAGGCATTGAATATCATCTCAGAGCACAGTAAAGTCCATTATTAAGAAATGGAGAGAATATGGCACAACTGTGAATCTGTCTAGAACAGGCCGTCCTCAAAAACGGAGTATCCGGGCGTATAGGGCAATAGTCAGGGAGGCCACCAAGAGGCCTATGGCAACTCTAAAGGAGTTACAGTGTTCCACGGCTGAGCTGGGAGACACTGTGCATATGGCAACAATAGCCCGGGTGCTTCACAAAACTGGCCTTTATGGGAGAGTGGCAAAAAGAAAGCCATTGTTGAAAAAAACTCGCATCAAATCTCGGCTAGAGTTTCCCAGAAGGCATGTGGGAGACTCTGAGACCAAGTGGAAGAAGATTCTATGGTCTGATGAGACCAAAATAGAGCTTTTTGGCCTCAACGCTAAGCGCTATGTTTGCCACTGATCAACACAAGAAAAGTCCATAATGTCAAAGTGAAAAATAAAATCTACAAATTGTTCTAAATTAATTACAAATATAAAACAGAAAATAATTGATTGCATAAGTATTCACCCCCTTTGCTATGACACACCTAAATAAGCTCTGGTGCAACCAGTTGTCTTTAGAAGTCACATAATTAGTTGAATGGAGTCCACCTGTGTGCAATTAAGGTGTTTCACATGATTTCAGGTTAAATACACCTGTCTCTGGGAGGTCCCACAGTTGGTTAGTACATTTCCTAACAAAAACTACATCATGAAGATGAAGGAACATTCAAAGCAAATCCGGAATAAGGTTCTTCAAAAGCACCAATCAGGGGTAGGATATAAGAACATTTCCAAGGCATTGAATATCATCTCAGAGCACAGTAAAGTCCATTATTAAGAAATGGAGAGAATATGGCACAACTGTGAATCTGTCTAGAACAGGCCGTCCTCAAAAACGGAGTATCCGGGCGTATAGGGCAATAGTCAGGGAGGCCACCAAGAGGCCTATGGCAACTCTAAAGGAGTTACAGTGTTCCACGGCTGAGCTGGGAGACACTGTGCATATGGCAACAATAGCCCGGGTGCTTCACAAAACTGGCCTTTATGGGAGAGTGGCAAAAAGAAAGCCATTGTTGAAAAAAACTCGCATCAAATCTCGCCTAGAGTTTCCCAGAAGGCATGTGGGAGACTCTGAGACCAAGTGGAAGAAGATTCTATGGTCTGATGAGACCAAAATAGAGCTTTTTGGCCTCAACGCTAAGCGCTATGTTTGCCACTGATCAACACAAGAAAAGTCCATAATGTCAAAGTGAAAAATAAAATCTACAAATTGTTCTAAATTAATTACAAATATAAAACAGAAAATAATTGATTGCATAAGTATTCACCCCCTTTGCTATGACACACCTAAATAAGCTCTGGTGCAACCAGTTGTCTTTAGAAGTCACATAATTAGTTGAATGGAGTCCACCTGTGTGCAATTAAGGTGTTTCACATGATTTCAGGTTAAATACACCTGTCTCTGGGAGGTCCCACAGTTGGTTAGTACATTTCCTAACAAAAACTACATCATGAAGATGAAGGAACATTCAAAGCAAATCCGGAATAAGGTTCTTCAAAAGCACCAATCAGGGGTAGGATATAAGAACATTTCCAAGGCATTGAATATCCTCTCAGAGCACAGTAAAGTCCATTATTAAGAAATGGAGAGAATATGGCACAACTGTGAATCTGTCTAGAACAGGCCGTCCTCAAAAACGGAGTATCCGGGCGTATAGGGCACTAGTCAGGGAGGCCACCAAGAGGCCTATGGCAACTCTAAAGGATTTACAGTGTTCCACGGCTGAGCTGGGAGACACTGTGCATATGGCAACAATAGCCCGGGTGCTTCACAAAACTGGCCTTTATGGGAGAGTGGCAAAAAGAAAGCCATTGTTGAAAAAAACTCGCATCAAATCTCGGCTAGAGTTTCCCAGAAGGCATGTGGGAGACTCTGAGACCAAGTGGAAGAAGATTCTATGGTCTGATGAGACCAAAATAGAGCTTTTTGGCCTCAACGCTAAGCGCTATGTTTGCCACTGATCAACACAAGAAAAGTCCATAATGTCAAAGTGAAAAATAAAATCTACAAATTGTTCTAAATTAATTACAAATATAAAACAGAAAATAATTGATTGCATAAGTATTCACCCCCTTTGCTATGACACACCTAAATAAGCTCTGGTGCAACCAATTGTCTTTAGAAGTCACATAATTAGTTGAGTGGAGTCCACCTGTGTGCAATTAAGGTGTTTCACATGATTTCAGGTTAAATACACCTGTCTCTGGGAGGTCCCACAGTTGGTTAGTACATTTCCTAACAAAAACTACATCATGAAGATGAAGGAACATTCAAAGCAAATCCGGAATAAGGTTCTTCAAAAGCACCAATCAGGGGTAGGATATAAGAACATTTCCAAGGCATTGAATATCCTCTCAGAGCACAGTAAAGTCCATTATTAAGAAATGGAGAGAATATGGCACAACTGTGAATCTGTCTAGAACAGGCCGTCCTCAAAAACGGAGTATCTGGGCGTATAGGGCACTAGTCAGGGAGGCCACCAAGAGGCCTATGGCAACTCTAAAGGAGTTACAGTGTTCCACGGCTGAGCTGGGAGACACTGTGCATATGGCAACAATAGCCCGGGTGCTTCACAAAACTGGCCTTTATGGGAGAGTGGCAAAAAGAAAGCCATTGTTGAAAAAAACTCGCATCAAATCTCGGCTAGAGTTTCCCAGAAGGCATGTGGGAGACTCTGAGACCAAGTGGAAGAAGATTCTATGGTCTGATGAAACCAAAATAGAGCTTTTTGGCCTCAAAGCTAAGCGCTATGTTTGCCACTGATCAACACAAGAAAAGTCCATAATGTCAAAGTGAAAAATAAAATCTACAAATTGTTCTAAATTAATTACAAATATAAAACAGAAAATAATTGATTGCATAAGTATTCACCCCCTTTGCTATGACACACCTAAATAAGCTCTGGTGCAACCAATTGTCTTTAGAAGTCACATAATTAGTTGAGTGGAGTCCACCTGTGTGCAATTAAGGTGTTTCACATGATTTCAGGTTAAATACACCTGTCTCTGGGAGGTCCCACAGTTGGTTAGTACATTTCCTAACAAAAACTACATCATGAAGATGAAGGAACATTCAAAGCAAATCCGGAATAAGGTTCTTCAAAAGCACCAATCAGGGGTAGGATATAAGAACATTTCCAAGGCATTGAATATCCTCTCAGAGCACAGTAAAGTCCATTATTAAAAATTGGAGAGAATATGGCACAACTGTGAATCTGTCTAGAACAGGCCGTCCTCAAAAACGGAGTATCCGGGCGTATAGGGCACTAGTCAGGGAGGCCACCAAGAGGCCTATGGCAACTCTAAAGGAGTTACAGTGTTCCACGGCTGAGCTGGGAGACACTGTGCATATGGCAACAATAGCCCGGGTGCTTCACAAAACTGGCCTTTATGGGAGAGTGGCAAAAAGAAAGCCATTGTTGAAAAAAACTCGCATCAAATCTCGGCTAGAGTTTCCCAGAAGGCATGTGGGAGACTCTGAGACCAAGTGGAAGAAGATTCTATGGTCTGATGAGACCAAAATAGAGCTTTTTGGCCTCAAAGCTAAGCGCTATGTTTGCCACTGATCAACACAAGAAAAGTCCATAATGTCAAAGTGAAAAATAAAATCTACAAATTGTTCTAAATTAATTACAAATATAAAACAGAAAATAATTGATTGCATAAGTATTCACCCCCTTTGCTATGACACACCTAAATAAGCTCTGGTGCAACCAATTGTCTTTAGAAGTCACATAATTAGTTGAGTGGAGTCCACCTGTGTGCAATTAAGGTGTTTCACATGATTTCAGGTTAAATACACCTGTCTCTGGGAGGTCCCACAGTTGGTTAGTATATTTCCTAACAAAAACTACATCATGAAGATGAAGGAACATTCAAAGCAAATCCGGAATAAGGTTCTTCAAAAGCACCAATCAGGGGTAGGATATAAGAACATTTCCAAGGCATTGAATATCCTCTCAGAGCACAGTAAAGTCCATTATTAAAAATTGGAGAGAATATGGCACAACTGTGAATCTGTCTAGAACAGGCCGTCCTCAAAAACGGAGTATCCGGGCGTATAGGGCACTAGTCAGGGAGGCCACCAAGAGGCCTATGGCAACTCTAAAGGAGTTACAGTGTTCCACGGCTGAGCTGGGAGACACTGTGCATATGGCAACAATAGCCCGGGTGCTTCACAAAACTGGCCTTTATGGGAGAGTGGCAAAAAGAAAGCCATTGTTGAAAAAAACTCGCATCAAATCTCGGCTAGAGTTTCCCAGAAGGCATGTGGGAGACTCTGAGACCAAGTGGAAGAAGATTCTATGGTCTGATGAGACCAAAATAGAGCTTTTTGGCCTCAACGCTAAGCGCTATGTTTGCCACTGATCAACACAAGAAAAGTCCATAATGTCAAAGTGAAAAATAAAATCTACAAATTGTTCTAAATTAATTACAAATATAAAACAGAAAATAATTGATTGCATAAGTATTCACCCCCTTTGCTATGACACACCTAAATAAGCTCTGGTGCAACCAGTTGTCTTTAGAAGTCACATAATTATTTGAATGGAGTCCACCTGTGTGCAATTAAGGTGTTTCACATGATTTCAGGTTAAATACACCTGTCTCTGGGAGGTCCCACAGTTGGTTAGTACATTTCCTAACAAAAACTACATCATGAAGATGAAGGAACATTCAAAGCAAATCCGGAATAAGGTTCTTCAAAAGCACCAATCAGGGGTAGGATATAAGAACATTTCCAAGGCATTGAATATCTCTCAGAGCACAGCAAAGTCCATTATTAAAAATTGGAGAGAATATGGCACAACTGTGAATCTGTCTAGAACAGGCCGTCCTCAAAAACGGAGTATCCGGGCGTATAGGGCACTAGTCAGGGAGGCCACCAAGAGGCCTATGGCAACTCTGAAGGAGTTACAGTGTTCCACGGCTGAGCTGGGAGACACTGTGCATATGGCAACAATAGCCCGGGTGCTTCACAAAACTGGCCTTTATGGGAGAGTGGCAAAAAGAAAGCCATTGTTGAAAAAAACTCGCATCAAATCTCGGCTAGAGTTTCCCAGAAGGCATGTGGGAGACTCTGAGACCAAGTGGAAGAAGATTCTATGGTCTGATGAGACCAAAATAGAGCTTTTTGGCCTCAACGCTAAGCGCTATGTTTGCCACTGATCAACACAAGAAAAGTCCATAATGTCAAAGTGAAAAATAAAATCTACAAATTGTTCTAAATTAATTACAAATATAAAACAGAAAATAATTGATTGCATAAGTATTCACCCCCTTTGCTATGACACACCTAAATAAGCTCTGGTGCAACCAATTGTCTTTAGAAGTCACATAATTAGTTGAATGGAGTCCACCTGTGTGCAATTGAGGTGTTTCACATGATTTCAGGTTAAATACACCTGTCTCTGGGAGGTCCCACAGTTGGTTAGTACATTTCCTAACAAAAACTACATGATGAAGATGAAGGAACATTCAAAGCAAATCCGGAATAAGGTTCTTCAAAAGCACCAATCAGGGGTAGGATATAAGAACATTTCCAAGGCATTGAATATCCTCTCAGAGCACAGTAAAGTCCAATATTAAGAAATGGAGAGAATATGGCACAACTGTGAATCTGTCTAGAACAGGCCGTCCTCAAAAACGGAGTATCCGGGCGTATAGGGCACTAGTCAGGGAGGCCACCAAGAGGCCTATGGCAACTCTAAAGGAGTTACAGTGTTCCACGGCTGAGCTGGGAGACACTGTGCATATGGCAACAATAGCCCGGGTGCTTCACAAAACTGGCCTTTATGGGAGAGTGGCAAAAAGAAAGCCATTGTTGAAAAAAACTCGCATCAAATCTCGGCTAGAGTTTCCCAGAAGGCATGTGGGAGACTCTGAGACCAAGTGGAAGAAGATTCTATGGTCTGATGAGACCAAAATAGAGCTTTTTGGCCTCAACGCTAAGCGCTATGTTTGCCACTGATCAACACAAGAAAAGTCCATAATGTCAAAGTGAAAAATAAAATCTACAAATTGTTCTAAATTAATTACAAATATAAAACAGAAAATAATTGATTGCATAAGTATTCACCCCCTTTGCTATGACACACCAAAATAAGCTCTGGTGCAACCAATTGTCTTTAGAAGTCACATAATTAGTTGAATGGAGTCCACCTGTGTGCAATTAAGGTGTTTCACATGATTTCAGGTTAAATACACCTGTCTCTGGGAGGTCCCACAGTTGGTTAGTACATTTCCTAACAAAAACTACATCATGAAGATGAAGGAACATTCAAAGCAAATCCGAAATGAGGTTCTTCAAAAGCACCAATCAGGGGTAGGATATAAGAACATTTCCAAGGCATTGAATATCCTCTCAGAGCACAGTAAAGTCCATTATTAAGAAATGGAGAGAATATGGCACAACTGTGAATCTGTCTAGAACAGGCCGTCCTCAAAAACGGAGTATCCGGGCGTATAGGGCACTAGTCAGGGAGGCCACCAAGAGGCCTATGGCAACTCTAAAGGAGTTACAGTGTTCCACGGCTGAGCTGGGAGACACTGTGCATGTGGCAACAATAGCCCGGGTGCTTCACAAAACTGGCCTTTATGGGAGAGTGGCAAAAAGAAAGCCATTGCTGAAAAAAACTCGCATCAAATCTCAGCTAGAGTTTCCCAGAAGGCATGTGGGAGACTCTGAGACCAAGTGGAAGAAGATTCTATGGTCTGATGAGACCAAAATAGAGCTTTTTGGCCTCAACGCTAAGCGCTATGTTTGCCACTGATCAACACAAGAAAAGTCCATAATGTCAAAGTGAAAAATAAAATCTACAAATTGTTCTAAATTAATTACAAATATAAAACAGAAAATAATTGATTGCATAAGTATTCACCCCCTTTGCTATGACACACCTAAATAAGCTCTGGTGCAACCAATTGTCTTTAGAAGTCACATAATTAGTTGAATGGAGTCCACCTGTGTGCAATTAAGGTGTTTCACATGATTTCAGGTTAAATACACCTGTCTCTGGGAGGTCCCACAGTTGGTTAGTACATTTCCTAACAAAAACTACATGATGAAGATGAAGGAACATTCAAAGCAAATCCGGAATAAGGTTCTTCAAAAGCACCAATCAGGGGTAGGATATAAGAACATTTCCAAGGCATTGAATATCCTCTCAGAGCACAGTAAAGTCCATTATTAAGAAATGGAGAGAATATGGCACAACTGTGAATCTGTCTAGAACAGGCCGTCCTCAAAAACAGAGTATCCGGGCGTATAGGGCACTAGTCAGGGAGGCCACCAAGAGGCCTATGGCA
>NW_026707976.1:0-17074 GCF_902713425.1 Acipenser ruthenus
ATTCACTGCAACACCTGTGGACTCCAGAAAGAAATGGGAGCTGTTGGGTCTAGAAGCAATGAACTGGCCCAGGTTAGAGGGGTCTACACTGGCAGTAGCCACAGAATAAAACAGTAGCTGGAGTTCCTTGTGAAGGTCCTGTCTGTACCAGTACATATATGGAGTTGTAGAGCCAGCATCTGTAACTTCACAGCTTAGTTTCATTGAAGATCCAGCTTTTGCAGATAAGAATGCAGGAGACTGCTGGATTGACAGAGAATCCACACCTGAAAGAAAACCAAATCAATGTGAGAATTAAAAACAGATAACTGGGGAAATTCTGTTAATGGTGAAGCTTTGTATGCATCCCAACCAGCAGACTTCATGATGACAAACAGTAAAATATGTGATAGTTGAGAAATGAAATGGGATGAGATACTCACTGTCAATCAACAGCAGTAGCACACAGTTTAATAGGAACATGGTGCTTTGAGTCACACACTAGGCTCCCGTAGTTAGTCTCTGCTTATTCAATGCTGTTCAGTCAGAGGAAGTGTGACGTTGAGAATGGAATATTCTTCTGACTGGTGGGGGTGTTTAGAATTGGGCTAGAGACACACTAGAATAAAGCAGGGGCTGAGGTCCACATTGCAGGACATTGCCCTAAGCAGTATTGTCTAATTGTCTAATTGAACTTAATAGAAATATACACATAAAATTAATAGGTTCAGTTAGAATTTATTTTAATTGTTTTTTTATTGTTTAAGTAAAAAGAATTGTGTTTAAGTAAAAAAAAAATCAGTATATATATATATATATATATATACTTTTGTGCAAAATAACATTACAAGAATGTATGCTATTAAGGAGCATATTTTTTAAGCGAGAATGTGTATTTTATTAACATGCTTTTTGGGGCTTGCTTTGCTTGCATTGAAATTTACAATTGCAATCATTACCTCATGAAAACGATAATTATTCGGCTTTAGATATATTATTATTATTATTATTATTATTATTATTATTATTATTATTATGGGGTCATTGAATGTGTTTTGTTAGCCACGCCCATTCAATTACGTGGCTAGTCTCCCGGGTAATATGACTGGCATTTAACCTAACCAATGAAAACTCGCAGAAATTGGAAACGGTTCTTTATTGGCTGATGTCTTCAGACCAGCAAAAATGATGTCGGAGTGTGGAGGGAGCATGGAGCATGACAGAGGGAGGAGGAAGTTTCAGAGGAGGGAGTTATAGAGGAGGGAGCACATGATGACTCCTTTTTGCCTGATGTACGAAGATGTCCTAATATGGACACCGTACTTCTGCTGCTTGAAGGAGTGTTCACCAATGTGTTTCTGTCCTTTCATAAACTTTATTATATAATCAGCTTGAGGAATCATTACAGAATAGTTAAGGACTTCAATGCCAGAAAACAGCATTATTATTATTATTATTATTATTATTATTATTATTATTATTATTATTATTATTATTATTATTATTTTAGATATCAACTCACAAACTATTCTGTATAATTCAAAACATTTTGCACAATTGCCCTGAAATCTGATCAACAGTCATTCTAGCGGACTGCAGTGTAAAAACTACTGCCCCCTTACCTCACACCCTAGCTTAGTTAAAATGTATTTTAAAAATGGCTGAAGAAATCATAAAAACTGACCCAACAGTGACCTCTATTGGAAAAAAGAAACTCTGCACTGTGTGAAGAAAAGTGGCTGTACTTGTTTAACACAAGCGCTCCCCTCTGTCTCATTTAGTTATTTAGTTCAGGTGTGGAGACAAAGCAAGTGTGACGGGTAAAACTGAATCTATTTATATTACTGTTAGGAATGCGTGTTAATAACTGTCTTGGAGAGGCATAAACAGACAGGAAAGTGACTGGGAGACAGTGCAGGTGTGGTTTTTGTACAGAGAGTGTCAGTGTTTGAGTCGCTGTGGGGGCTGCCTGCACAGTAATACACAGCCGAGTCATTCACTGCAACACCTGTGGACTCCAGAAAGAAATGGGAGCTGTTGGGTCTAGAAGCAGTGAACTGGCCCAGGTTAGAGGGGTCTACACTGGGAGCAGAAAAAGAGGAGAAAAGCAGCTGAGGTCCACTGCGAGGGTCCTGTCTGTACCAGTAGACATACAGAGTTGTAGAGCCAACGTCTGTAACTTCACAGCTTAGTTCAATTGAAGCGCCAGCTTTTGCAGATAAGAATGCAGGAGACTGCTGGATGGACAGAGTATCCACACCTGAAAGAAAACCAAATCAATGTGAGAATTAAAAACAGAAAACTGGGGAAATTCTGTTAATGGTGAAGCTTTGCATGCATCCCAACCAGCAGACTTCACGATGACAAACAGTAAAATATTTGATAGTTGAGAAATTAAATGGCATGATATACTCACTGTCAACCAACAGCAGTAGCACACAGTTTAATAGGAACATGGTGCTTTGAGTCACACACTAGGCTCCAGTAGTTAGTCTCTGCTTATTGAATGCTGTTCAGTCAGAGGAAGTGTGACGTTGAGGATGGAATATTCTTCTGACTGGTGGGGGGGTTTAGAATTGGGCTAGAGACACAATAGATAAATCAGGGGCTGAGGTCCACATTGCTGGACATTGCCCTAAGTAGTATTGTCTAATTGTCTAATTGAACGTACTAGAAATATACACATAAAATTAATAGGTTTAGTTTAAATTTATTTCAATTGTTTTTTTATTGTTTAAGTAAAAAGAATTGTGTTTAAGTAAAAAAAAAATCAGTATATATATATATATATATATACTTTTGTGCAAAATAACATTACAAGAATGTATGCTATTAAGGAGCATATTTTTTAAGCGAGAATGTGTATTTTATTAACATGCTTTTTGGGGCTTGCTTTGCTTGCATTGAAATTTACAATTGCAATCATTACCTCATGAAAACGATAATTATTCGGCTTTAGATATATTATTATTATTATTATTATTATTATTATTATTATTATTATTATTATTATGGGGTCATTGAATGTGTTTTGTTAGCCACGCCCATTCAATTACGTGGCTAGTCTCCCGGGTAATATGACTGGCATTTAACCTAACCAATGAAAACTCGCAGAAATTGGAAACGGTTCTTTATTGGCTGATGTCTTCAGACCAGCAAAAATGATGTCGGAGTGTGGAGGGAGCATGGAGCATGACAGAGGGAGGAGGAAGTTTCAGAGGAGGGAGTTATAGAGGAGGGAGCACATGATGACTCCTTTTTGCCTGATGTACGAAGATGTCCTAATATGGACACCGTACTTCTGCTGCTTGAAGGAGTGTTCACCAATGTGTTTCTGTCCTTTCATAAGCTTTATTATATAATCAGCTTGAGGAATCATTACAGAATAGTTAAGGACTTCAATGCCAGAAAACAGCATTATTATTATTATTATTATTATTATTATTATTATTATTATTATTATTATTATTATTATTATTTTAGATATCACCTCACAAACTATTCTGTATAATTCAAAACATTTAACACAATTGCCCTCAAATCTGATCAACAGTCATTCTAGCGGACTGCAGTGTAAAAACTACTGCCCCCTTACCTCACACCCTAGCTTAGTTAAAATGTATTTTAAAAAAGGCAGAAGAAAGGTCAGTGCCAGACGAATAGAACATTAGCTGAGGTCCAGTGTGAGGGGACTGCCTGTACCAGTAAATATCAGGATTGCTGTGCCCTGTAATAAAACAGCTCAGTTTCAGGTGAGTGCCCCTCAGCACGGATAGGCTGATTGGGCAGCAGTGTGGAGTAGTGGTTAGGGCTCTGGACTCCTGACCGGAGGGTTGTGGGTTCAATCCCCAGTGGGGGACACTGCTGTTGTACTCTTGAGCAAGGTACTTTACCTAGATTGCTCCAGTAAAAACCCAGCTGTATAAATGGGTAATTGTATGTAACAATTGTAAGTCGCCCTGGATAAGGGCGTCTGCTAAGAAATGTAATAATAATAATAATAATGGATAAGAAAGGAGGGGATTGATGGACAGACAGAGTATCCACACCTAAAAGAAAAGAAATACCAATGTAAGAATTGATTACAGATAACTGAGGACATTCTGTTAATGGTGAAACATTTCACACATCCCAATCAGCAGACTTCATGATTATCAAAACACTTTGAGGATAACTGAGAAGTTTTATTAAATACTC
The DNA here is from genome assembly GCF_902713425.1 of Acipenser ruthenus. Classification (NCBI taxonomy): domain Eukaryota; kingdom Metazoa; phylum Chordata; class Actinopteri; order Acipenseriformes; family Acipenseridae; genus Acipenser; species Acipenser ruthenus. The sequence continues at coordinate 4,177 of NW_026707976.1, forward strand.
ATTGTCGACCAACAGCAGTAGCACACAGTTTAATATGAACATGGTGCTTTGAGTCACACACTAGGCTCCAGTAGTTAGTCTCTGCTTATTGAATGCTGTTCAGTCAGAGGAAGTGTGACGTTGAGAGTTGAGATAGAGAAAGACAGAGACAGGAAAGTGACTGGAGACAGTGCAGGTGTGGTTTTTGTACAGAGAGTGTCATGTTTGAGTCGCTGTGGGGGCTGCCTGCACAGTAATACACAGCCGAGTCATTCCTGCAACATCTGTGGACTCCAGAAAGAAATGGGAGCTGTTGGGTCTAGAAGCAGTGAACTGGCCCAGGTTAGAGGGGTCTACGCTGGCAGTAGTCACAGAATAAAACAGTAGCTGGAGTTCCTTGTGAAGGTCCTGTCTGTACCAGTACATATATGGAGTTGTAGAGCCAGCATCTGTAACTTCACAGCTTAGTTTCATTGAAGCACCAGCTTTTGCAGATAAGAATGCAGGAGACTGCTGGATGGACAGAGTATCCACACCTGAAAGAAAACCAAATCAATGTGAGAATTAAAAACAGGTAACTGGGGAAATTCTCTTAATGGTGAAGCTTTGCATGCATCCCTACCAGCAGACTTCATGATGACAAACAGTAAAATATTTCACAGTTGAGAAATGAAATGGCATGAGATACTCACTGTCAACCAACAGCAGTAGCACACAGTTTAATATGAACATGGTGCTTTGAGTCACACACTAGGCTCCAGTAGTTAGTCTCTGCTTATTGAATGCTGTTCAGTCAGAGGAAGTGTGACGTTGAGGATGGAATATTCTTCTGATTGGTGGGGGTGTTTAGAATTGGGCTAGAGACACACTACAATAAATCAGGGGCCGAGGTCCACATTGCTTGGCATTGGCTGAAGCAATATTGTGTGTTTTAACAGGGGAGGTCTCTGCTGACTATCTGATGTATGCATGGTGCTGCAGGAAGAGGGCAGCAGCCTTGTAAGATCCGCCTGTCAGTCATGGCAGTGACACGGAGAGGTGGGGAAGAGGGTGTGTTGGCTTTCCCTCTCTCTGAGTGGCTGTGAGGCGGACCTTGGGGGATTGCTCGGCCCAAAAGAATTCCGCTTGGTTATGCATTCGGGTGGCCGGACAGAGGATACCCAGTGACGCTGGCAGAAGACGTCAGTGTAAACAAAGAGCAGGCAAGCACGGCTGAGTGAGACAGCCTGCCTTAAAAGAAACAAAAAAGTAAAAGAAATAATTACATACCCGAGGGGACGTGTGTAGTTATACGGGGATCCCCGGCCACCCCAGTGTATATAAAATAGCGGACCGTAGGTCGACACCCGTATTGACCGGCTTAGCGGCTGTGGGGGCACTGCGTAAGCAGCGCTATTGTTTTGTTATTATTATTATTTTTGAGCACTTGTATGTGCACCGGACTGTATACCAGTATTGGTAACCCCGTGGTCATGTTTACTGTTGCCAGTATTCAGGCCATGGACAACAGCGCCCTCTGCAGGTAAAAATAAATCAGTGCGTCTGAACGGTGTTACAAATAAAACCTTCTGTCTCCCGTGTGTGTCAGTGAATTGCCCACCACCATTCCACAAGTGTGTTCAGTCCTTGTAGGACAAAGGGCTAAGTTGTAAAATTAATACTTTTTAAGGGGACAGAGTGTGGCTTGTACAGTATAGAATATACTGGCCCATAAAGTGAAATGGGGAGCTAGGTAATGTGACGCTGCACACGTATACACAGTACTGTGTCCTTTTTAATAACTAAACTCTTCATCATTTCGTCATCCACTTTTCTATTATTATTAGATATTTTAGATATCAACTCGCAAACTATTCTGTATGATACAAAACATTTTGCACTATTGCCCTCAAATCCGATCAACAGTCATTCTAGCGGTCTGCAGTGTAAAAACTACTGCCAACTTATCTTACACCCTATTAGTTCAAATGTATTTTAATAAGTCAAAAGGCTGAAGAAAACTTAAAAACTGAGCCAACAGTGACATCTATTGGGAAAAAAAGAAACTCTGCACTGTGTAGAACAGTGGCTGTACTTGTTTAACACAAGCGCTCCCCTCTGTCTCATTTAGTTATTCAGTTCAGGTGTGGAGTCAAAGCAAGTGTGACGGGTAAAACGGTATCTTTTTATATTACTGTTAGGAATGCATGTTAATAACTGTCTTAGAGAGAAAGAAACAGACAGGAAAGTGACTGGGAGACAGTGCAGGTGTGGTTTTTGTACAGAGAGTGTCAGTGTTTGAGTCGCTGTGGGGGCTGCCTGCACAGTAATACACAGCCGAGTCATTCACTGCAACACCTGTGGACTCCAGAAAGAAATGGGAGCTGTTGGGTCTAGAAGCAGTGAACAGGCCCAGGTTAGAGGGGTCTACACTGGCAGTAGTCACAGAATGAAACAGTAGCTGGAGTTCCTTGTGAAGGTCCTGTCTGTACCAGTAAATAGAAGGAGTTGTAGAGCCAGCGTCTGTAACTTCACAGCTTAGTTTCATTGAAGCACCAGCTTTTGCAGATAAGAATGCAGGAGACTGCTGGATGGACAGAGTATCCACACCTGAAAGAAAACCAAATCAATTTGAGAATTAATAACAGATAACTGGGGAAATTCTGTTAATGGTGAAGCTTTGCATGCATCCCAACCAGCAGACTTCATGATGACAAACAGTAAAATATTTGATAGTTGAGAAATGAAATGGGATGAGATACTCACTGTCAACCAACAGCAGTAGCACACAGTTTAATAGGAACATGGTGCTTTGAGTCACACACTAGGCTCCAGTAGTTAGTCTCTGCTTATTGAATGCTGTTCAGTCAGGGAGGCAGTCAGAGGAAGTGTGACGTTGAGAATGGAATATTCTTCTGACTGGTGGGGGGGTTTAGAATTGGGCTAGAGACACACTAGAATAAATCAGGGGCTGAGGTCCACATTGCAGGACATTGGCTGTAGCAATATTGGGCGTGTTCAGTCCTTAGAGGACAAAGGGGTAAGTTATAAAATTAATACTTTTTATGGGGAGAAAGGGTGGCTTGTACAGTATAGAATATACTGTTCTATAAAGTGAAATGGGTGGCAAGGTAATGTGATGCTGCACACATATACACAGCACTGTGTCCTTTTTAATAACTAAACGCTTCATCATTTCCTCATCCACTTTTCTATTATTATTAGATATTATTAGCTATCAACTCGTAAACTATTCTGTATGATACAAAACATTTTGCACTATTGCCCTCAAATCTGACCAAGAGTCATTCTAGCGGTCTGCAGTGTAAAAACTACTGCCCCCTTACCTCACACCCTAACTTAATGCAAATTTATTTTAGTCAGGAGGCTGAAGAAAACTTGAGCCAACATTGACATCAATTGGAGAAAAAGAAACTCTGCACTGTGTAGAACAGTGGCTATACTTGTTTCACACAAGCGCTCCCCTCTGTCTCATTTAGTTATTTAGTTCAGGTGTGGAGTCAAAGCAAGTGTGATGGTTAAAACTGAATCATTTTATATTACTTTAGGAATGCGTTTTAATAACTGTCTTAGAGAGGCATAAACAGACAGGAAAGTGACTGGGAGACAGTGCAGGTGTGGTTTTTGTACAGAGAGTGTCAGTGTTTGAGACGCTGTGGGGGCTGCCTGCACAGTAATACACAGCCGAGTCATTCACTGCAACACCTGTGGACTCCAGAAAGAAATGGGAGCTGTCGGGTCTAGAAGCAGTGAACTGGCCCAGGTTAGATGGGTCTACACTGGGAGCAGACAAAGAGGAGAAAAGCAGCTGAGGTCCACTGTGAGGGTCCTGTCTGTACCAGTAGGCATATAGCACTGTAGAGCCAACGTCTGTAAATTCACAGCTTAGTTTAATTGAAGCACCAGCTTTTGCAGATAAGAATGCAGGAGACTGCTGGATTGACAGAGAATCCACACCTGAAAGAAAAACAAATCAATGTGAGAATTAAAAACAGAAAACTGGGGAAATTCTGTTAATGGTGAAGCTTTGCATGCATCCCTACCAGCAGACTTCATTATGACAAACAGTAAAATATTTGACAGTTTGGAAATGAAATGGGATGAGATACTCACTGTCAATCAACAGCAGTAGCACACAGATTAATAGGAACATGGTGCTTTGAGTCACACACTAGGCTCCTGTAGTTAGTCTCTGCTTATTGAATGCTGTTCAGTCAGAGGAAGTGTGACGTTGAGGATGAAATATTCTTCTGACTGGTGGGGGGGGTTTAGAATTGGACTAGAGACACACTAGAATAAATCAGGGGCTGAGGTCCACATTGCTGGGCATTGCCTGCAGCAACATTGGGTGTGTTCAAATCCTTGTAGGACAAAGGGCTAAGTTGTAAAATTAATACTTTTTATGGGGAGAGAGGGTGGCTTGTACAGTATAGAATATACTGGTCTATTAAGTGAAATGGGGGGCTAGGTAATGTGTCCTGCACACGTATACACAGTATGGTGTCCTTTTTAATAACTAAACTCTTCATCATTTCGTCAACCACTTTTCTGTTATTATTAGATATTTTAGATATCAACTCACAAACTATTCTCTATAATACAAAACATTTTGCACTATTGCCCTCAAATCTCATCAGCAGTCATTCTAGCGGTCTGCAGTGTAAAAACTACTGCCCCCTTACCTCACACCCTAGCTTAGTTCGAATTTATTTTAATGGCACAAAAGGCTGAATAAAAATTAAAAACTGAGCCAACAGTGACCTCTATTGGAAAAAAAAAAAACTCCACACTGTGTGTAAAACAGTGGCTGTACTTGTTTAAAACAAGCGCTCCCCTCTGTCTCATTTAGTTATTTAGTTCAGGTGTGGAGTCAAAGCAAGTGTGACGGTTGAAACTGAGTCTATTTATATTACTGTTAGGAATGCGTGTTAATAACTGTCTTAGAGAGAAAGAAACAGACAGGAAAGTGACTGGGAGACAGTGCAGGTGTGGTTTTTGTACAGAGAGTGTCAGTGTTTGAGTCGCTGTGGGGGCTGCCTGCACAGTAATACACAGCCGAGTCATTCACTGCAACACCTGTGGACTCCAGAAAGAAATGGGAGCTGTTGGGTCTAGAAGCAGTGAACTGGCCCAGTCTGGTGGGGTCCACATGGTCAGTACCAGTTGAATAGAACAGTAGCTGAGGTCCAGTGTGAGGGGACTGCCTGTACCAGTAAATATCAGGATTACTGTGCCCTGTAATAAAACAGCTGAGTTTCAGGTGAGTGCCCCTCAGCATGGATAAGAAAGGAGGTGATTGATGGACAGCCAGAGTATCCACACCTAAAAGAAAAGAAATACCAATGTAAGAATTGATTACTGATAACTGAGGACATTCTGTTAATGGTGAAACATTTCACACATCCCAATCAGCAGACTTCATGATGATCAAAACTCTTTGAGGATTACTGAGAAGTTTTATTAAATACTCACCATCGACCAACAGCAGTAACACACAGTTTAATAGGAACATGGTGCTTTGAGTCACACACTAGGCTCCAGTAGTTAGTCTCTGCTTATTGAATGCTGTTCAGTCAGAGGAAGTGTGACGTTGAGAATTGAGATAGAGAAAGACAGAGACAGGAAAGTGACTGGGAGACAGTGCAGGTGTGGTTTTTGTACAGAGAGTGTCAGTGTTTGAGTCGCTGTGGGGGCTGCCTGCACAGTAATACACAGCCGAGTCATTCACTGCAACACCTGTGGACTCCAGATAGAAATGGGAGCTGTCGGGTCTAGAAGCAGTGAACTGGCCCAGTCTGGTGGGGTCCACATGGTCAGTGACAGACGAATAGAACAGTAGCTGAGGTCCACTGTGAGGGTCCTGTCTGTACCAGTAGATATAGGGAGTATCATAGCCTGTAACAGCACAGCTTATTTTCACTGAATCACCAGTCTGTTTGGATAAGAATGCAGGAGACTGCTGGACTGACAGAGAATCCACACCTGAAAGAAATGAGTAATATCAATGTAAGAAGTGATGACCGAAAACTGGGGACATTCTGTTAATGGAGAAGCTTTACAAACATCCCAACCATCAGACCTTGTGACGAGCAAAGCATTTTAAAATGTTAAATTATAATCAGTCACCTGAACTGAGCTGTGACCATTTCTTACCATCCAGTAAACCACAGAATACAAGAGAATGAGACCGGCTCCTTGAATGAGCAGCCTCTAATGTCTAGCGTTCGGTGAAAGCTGCATAATTCAGTCTGCACTGTATTTAATTTTATATAGTAAGTACTTACTGTCAACCAACAGCAGTAGCACACAGTTTAATAGGAACATGGTGCTTTGAGTCACATACTAGGCTCCAGTAGTTAGTCTCTGCTTATTGAATGCTGTTCAGTCAGAGGAAGTGTGACGTTGAGAATGGAATATTCTTCTGACTGGTGGGGGTGTTTAGAATTGGGCTAGAGAAACGCTGGAATAAAGCAGGGGCTGAGGTCCACATTGCTGGGCATTGCCTGCAGCAAAATTGGGTGTGTTCAGTCCTTGTAGGACACAGGGCTAAGTTGTAAAATTAATACTTTTTATGGGGAGAGATTGTGGCTTGTGCAGTATAGAATATACTGGCTCATGAAGTGAAATAGAGGGCTAGGTAATGTGACGCTGCACACGTATACACAGTACTGTGTCCTTTTTAATAACTAAACTCTTCATCATTTCCTCATCCCCTTTTCCATTATTAGATATTTGATATCAACTCGCAAACTATTCAGTATAATACAAAATATTTCACGCGATTGCCCTCAAATCTGACCAAGAGTCCTTCTAGCAGTCTGCACTGTAAAAACTACTGCCCCCTTACCTCTCACCCTAGCTTAGTGCAAATTTATTGTGTAAAAAGGCTCAAGAAAACATAAAAAACTGAGCCAACAGTGACCTCTATTGGAAAAAAAGAAACTCTGCACTGTGTAGAACAGTGGCTGTACTTGTTTAACACAAGCGCTCCCCTCTGTCTCATTTAGTTATTTAGTTCAGGTGTGGAGTCAAAGCAAGTGTGACGGGTAAAACTGAATCATTTTATATTACTGTTAGGAATGCGTGTTAATAACTCTCTTAGAGAGGCATAAACAGACAGGAAAGTGACTGGGAGACAGTGCAGGTGTGGTTTTTGTACAGAGAGTGTCAGTGTTTGAGTCGCTGTGGGGGCTGCCTGCACAGTAATACACAGCCGAGTCATTCACTGCAACACCTGTGGACTCCAGAAAGAAATGGGAGCTGTTGGGTCTAGAAGCAGTGAACTGGCCCAGTCTGGTGGGGTCCACATTGTCAGTGCCAGACGAATAGAACAGTAGCTGAGGTCCAGTGTGAGGGGACTGCCTGTACCAGTAAATATCAGGATTACTGTGCCCTGTAATAAAACAGCTGAGTTTCAGGTGAGTGCCCCTCAGCACGGATAAGAAAGGAGGTGATTGATGGACAGACAGCGTATCCACACCTAAAAGAAAAGAAATACCAATGTGAGAATTGATTACTGATAACTGAGGTCATTCTGTTAATGGTGAAACATTTCACACATCCCAATCAGCAGACTTCATGATGATCAAAACACATTGAGGATAACTGAGAAGTTTTATAAAATACTCACTGTCGACCAACAGCAGTAACACACAGTTTAATAGGAACATGGTGCTTTGAGTCACACACTAGGCTCCAGTAGTTAGTCTCTGCTTATTGAATGCTGTTCAGTCAGAGGAAGAGTGACGTTGAGAGTTGAGATAGAGAAAGACAGAGACAGGAAAGTGACTGGGTGACAGTGCAGGTGTGGTTTTTGTACAGAGAGTGTCAGTGTTTGAGTCGCTGTGGGTTCTGCCTGCACAGTAATAGACAGCCGAGTCATTCACTGCAACATCTGTGGACTCCAGAAAGAAATGGGAGCTGTTGGGTCTAGAAGCAGTGAACTGGCCCAGTCTGGTGGGGTCCACATGGTCTGTGCCAGTAGAATAGAACAGTAGCTGAGGTCCACTGTGAGGGTCCTGTCTGTACCAGTAGATATAGGGAGTAGCATATCCTGTAACAGCACAGCTTATTTTCACTGAATCGCCAGTCTTTTTGGATAAGAATGCAGGAGACTGCTGGACGGACAATGTGTCCACACCTGAAAGAAATGAGAAATATCAATGTAAGAAGTGATGACCAATAACTGGGGACATTCTGTTAATGGAAAAGCTTTACAAAGATCCCAACCATCAGACCTCGTGACGAGCAAAGCATTTTAAAATGTTAAATTATAATCAGTCACCTGAACTGAGCTGTGACCATTTCTTACCAGCCAGTAAACCACAGAATACAAGAGAATGAGACCGGCTCCTTGAATGAGCAGCCTCTAATGTCTAGCGTTCGGTGAAAGCTGCTTAATTCAGCCTGCACTGTATTTAATATTACATAGTAAGTACTTACTGTCAACCAACAGCAGTAGCACACAGATTAATAGGAACATGGTGCTTTGAGTCACACACAGGGCTCCAGTAGTTAGTCTCTGCTTATTCAATGCTGTTCAGTCAGAGGAAGTGTGACGTTGAGAATGGAATATTCTTCTGACTGGTGGGGGTGTTTAGAATTGGGCTAGAGACACACTAGAATAAAGCCGGGGCTGAGGTTGTCTATTAATGGTAACCAGTGCTTCACCCTGAACATTTCTCTTACAGTTGCAGGGGGAAAAAAAGAGTTCCTGTGACTGTCATATAACTTTATAGGTATTTTTTTTCATGTTTTGCTCCTCCAAATCCATGCTCTCTGCTGTTTCTTTTGTTTTGTTCCATGGAGCTGGAATATGTCCTCGGTTCTGAGGCTTGCCATTGTCATTGCCATAAACAGTCTAAACCATTTCTCAAGATCAGCTGAGTCCCCTGCATGTAAATGAAGTAGCTGATGTAGGTTGCTGTTGGCATCAGTACTTCCTCGTTTTGGCATACCCTGCCTGTCTAGAAACCGCAATGACCCCAAAATTTGTTACAAGGAATTATGTGCTGAAATGCTTTGGCAGACATAAGATTGACAACACTGGTAACTGGATAGTTTCTGTATTTCAGCACAGCTTCTTTTTTCGTGCATGTGTTTTTTCGTGTGCACTAAATCTCTCAGTGGCCTTTTTCTCCAGTTGCAGAACCCAGCCGATACTAATGCTTCTTCCTTACATTTGGAAAATGATATAAGGCCCAAATGTTCAGCCATCCAACTAGGGTGACAAAATGCTTTTTCCTGGTCTGAGTCCCACTCTAACCAAGGAAACCTAGTGTGCCAGCTAGATTTAAACACCCTCTGTGTGCTCCTAAAGTTTGTTAAGTTAAAGTTTGGAAACTGGAAGTGTTGTGGTTGGTTTTGTATCATCCTGACATTAGCACCCACTTCATCCACTGAGAAGTCCACTGTGCTTACTGGAACGTCTGCAACATCCACTGTAGTTTTCTAAAAAAAAATAATAAAAAATACTAGCTTCACTCATTTTGGGTAAGGCAACTTCCATAAATATAACTTTAAATAGATAAAACTAAAGACAAAATTAATTTCAAAGTGAATGCAAGTGTTAGCCTATAGGCGTATTTCAGGGGACGAGATCCGGGGCTCCACCCTGCTTTCCTTGTCAATCTTCTCCTATTTCCTATTTAAGTCTGAATCTCACGCAGCTTGCAGTCTAGCGTTTTCAGTTTGTTTTCTCCCCCTCCTCCTTATTATTTGTTTATTTAGCAGTGACTAGGGTGTGTGAACTATGCATCAGCTGCAGAGTCACTTACAATAACGTCTCACCCGAAAGACGGAGCACAAGGAGGTTAAGTGACTTGCTCAGGGTCACACAATAAGCCAATGGCTGAGGTGGAATTTGAAGCCCACTTCTTTAACCACTGGACCACACAGCCTCCTTCCCACATTGCCATTGCATCAAGGTCTCCTCTGGGGGGTAAGTGAGGCTCACTTCCCCGACCTCGATGGCCACCACTATCCGAGCCTCCGCTGAGGGGGGGGATCTCACCGCATGAGTCAGCGGGGACACTGAGACTGGGCTCTATTTACAGCTCCCAATTCTATCATTCTTTTTCCAGGTTCTTCAGCGCAAGAGCCTATTCCTCCTACATGACTGCCACTCCGGGTTAAATAGCCTGCCTTTGAGGCCGCTCTCTCTCATCTGGCCAAGAAGGAGCCTGCAAGTCGGAAACCTCTTTCCTTTCCTATCCTATCCCCTGAGGCCACTCCTCAAACTACCTCTCCAAGTAACAGCCTTTCACTCCAGCCCCAGCTCTCGCTCCGTGAAATGCAAAAACAAATTTAACAGTGTAACATTTAAGAGTGCAAACTTAGTTGCAAGGCAGAGTTTTTGGTAGTAATAAAAAATCCTCCGTTCCTGCCATCCGCCTTACTAAACAAGGTTTATTTTTTATTTTTTTAATCGCCAATTATTTCATTTTTTTTCCCCAATTATTTTTTTAGGCTCAGCTCACCACTACCACACCCGCGCTGACTCGGGAGCGACGAAGACGAACACACGCTGTCCTCCGAAGCGTGTGCCATCAGCCAACCACTTTTGTTCACACTGCAGACTCACCATGCAGCCACCGCAGAGCTACAGAGCTTGGGTCAAACCCGTATGTTAGTGTAGGGAGAATTGATTGTGAGTGTTTAGATTTTATTTTAAACCTTGAAAGACAAAACCAACATTAAACATAGTATAATATGTATACAAGAAACGAAAAAAGTGGAAGGGCAAAAACTGGGAGAAAATAATAAACGTTTTACATAAAGATCATTTTTATGTTTTAAAAAAAGTAATATTAGTTTGCTACATAAGTAAGAAATAACACGCAAGAAGGCGTTCGATTATCTCAGTACAACCACAAGTACATCCACCAAAAAACTGGTAGGAGTTCCTATATTAAACAATGAATTGACTGAACAGCATCTCTGACAACAACATCATGCATTAAGCATTATAGTCTATCACCACTTCTGTTCTTTACACTGCTCACACTGTACAAGCTATTAACACTTTATTGCAATCATATATTAATAAAAAAATGTACTTATGCACATTAGGTGTTATTCATATTATGGGTTAGATGGTGAACACACACAGAAAACAAACAAACACACCAAAAAGCATTCAGAATACATCAAGATTAATAGTATTTCGGTATGATGGGTGAATTCTACTTTAAAAAATAGGAGCCCTAAAACTAAATCTTCCTTACTCATGCTTTATTTTTCTTTTCATACAAACCTTGAAGCACATACATCTGATAATGCCTATGATAGCTGCCATGAAGACTAACACAGCAGCCAGCAAGACCACTATAACATCCACACAGTAGTAGGCGTACCAGGGCATTCTGTAGGACTCTGTGCGCAGGTGAGCAGCACCTTTGTTCCTCATGACATACTCGATCCAGAAGAGGGCGCTGTCCATTGGTTTGACAGGCTGGTCTCGCTGGAGGCTGGAGAGCCTCTTCATGTTCATCTGATAGGAAGGCTCCTCAAGCACCTCCTTCAGGGCCTGGAGGAAGTCCTTGCTGTCCAGGGTGGTGACTTCCAGGACCTTGGCTGCCCCTCGCACCTGCATCCTGAGGAGGTTGTCAAACTGGTCAAAGAACAGTGGTAGGCCTACTATTGGCACGCCATGGTAAATGGCCTCATACACCCCGTTGGTGCCCCCATGCGCCACAAAAGCTCTTGTCTTGGGGTGTCCCAGGAGATCATTCTGGGGCAGCCATTTGACCAGGAGGGTGTTGTTGCCCAAGCTAGAAGGCCTTTCTCCCAAATGCCTCCAGATGACTTTCTGAGGGAGCTGTGAGAAAGCGTAGGCTATCTTATCTGTTAGCTCACTTGGAAGACCGTTTACCATAGTTCCCAAGGACATGACAACCACACCGTGCTCTCCAGAGCTTTCCATAAACTCCTCTAGATCTTGTGGTAGGGGCTTGGCAGGTTTGCATTGGAAGCCACCTATGTAGACAATGTTGGGCATAGTGGGGCGTGGGAATTCAAAGACAAAGTTGACCCTCATAAGCCAGAGGTCTGCAGACTGGACGAGACTGTAGAGGTCTACACCTGGGCCAAAGTAACGAGCACACAGGGCATCGTAATGGGGGCTAATCACATATTTGTCTACATAGAGGTTGATGCTGTATTGGAGCATGTTCCGGGCTCTTTGAATGAGGTCCATTTGGTCAGATAGCTCTGTTCCTGGAGTCGGGACATAGGAGATAGGAGAGGGAGCAGTAGCAAAATGAGCCTCCCCGCTTGTAAGCCAACGGACATTGAAGACCATAGGCAGTTTAAGGTAGTGGGCCAGCAAAACTCCTCCTGGAAACCCTGGATCTGTGAGGACCAAATCAAAGTGGGCATCCTGGAGCTTCTTCATGAACTGCTGATCTTCAAACATGGTGACTACCATCTGGCACATCCCTATGTGAGCAGTAGAGATTGCACTAATGATTTCCATTTGCAGTTTAATGAAGGCCAGCAGGGACCCCTCTCTTCTTCGGATCTTCAGTGTCTTCCTCACAAACGATGCAACATCGTCTGCACTCTCAATGGTCAATCTTTCAGGTAGTGTGACTGAGATGGAAGTGTAATGGGGTGACTTCTCTTTGACATACCAGCTACTCATTGACCGCACCACTGTGATGTTATGACCACGCCCATGCAGTTCTTCAATGAGGATGTTCATGTTCACCCAATGGCTGCCGTCCATCGGGAACACCAGGATCTTGCCACCATGGCAGCAGGGCACAGCAAGAAGAGATAGGATGAATGTGAGGGCTAAGCATCTCATCCAGAGAAAATATCCCATCATACAGTCTGAAACACAGATTGACAGAAACTGTTAAAGGACATGACATTGGTTTTTAGCATCTAGTTGCATTTTAATAACTTTCAGGATCAT
>NW_026707977.1:0-17062 GCF_902713425.1 Acipenser ruthenus
AGAAGAAAAAGCACAGAGGGTAGCCCATGAAAACTGTATTCTTTTAAACTATAATCCTTAGGTGGTCGAATACATTATTCAGGCAGAACATAGCCACCAGGCAAAGGACCCCGACATGGACAGTAACCACTTTTGAGTCATCTGCCATTTTATGTAATGAAGGAAATTTCCCCCCATGTAGATAAAGCCCATCATTGCCTTGACAGCTTTTGGTTCCACATCATTAACTCGAACTAGCTTCCACTGCTGAAAAATAAAATACAATTAATTAGAAAGATGCTACAAACCAACTTGTAAAATTAAAAACACAGCATTCCTGTTTAATGGACAAAAAACAAATGACACTATTATGTGGTAGCAGTTTTCTTAACAAAATGTTCACTAGAATTATGCCCTCTTACAAAGAAGACCAAACTAAAATAGAAGGTCAAATAAGTACATTGCCTTTGAACTGAGTACTGTAAACTAAATATGACCCAGAGTAAACAACCAATAAAAGGCCACAAAAGTTTGCAGGAGACAAACAATACTTGGTATACCCATGTTATTATTTCTCATCTGCTTACTATCTATCTATACTGAAAAGGAAGTAGTCGAACAACTCAACAGATTTCTGGATAGTAGCAATGTCCTTGAAAAGTTTCAGTCAGGGTTTAGATCTGCTCATAGTACAGAGACTGCCTTTGTCAGAGTGGTGAATGACTTACTGATGAGTGTGTATATAGGTTATTTTAGACAGTGCTGCATTTGATGCTGTGGATCATGCCATTTTAATTGATTATCTAAAAGCTGGGTTGTCCTGACTGGAACTGTTCTAAAGTGGTTTAAGTCGTATCTAACTAACAGAGAAGGAGTCTTATCAGGATTGTCCACTAATACTTGTGGTGCAGTGGTGGCTGATGGCCAAAATAAATGGGTGGCAGCTCCCAGCAGCAGTAGAATCTTACTATTGTATTCGATCTGACAACACTTTTTATATTATTATTATTATTATTATTATTATTATTATTATTATTATTATTATTAACTAGGCTTGCTACTATTGGATTTTTTATTTTTTTTGCCAAATCGACGATTTATACCAACGTTAGTGTTAGTGTTAAAGGGACTAGGAGTGTTAAAGGGACTAGGAGCTCTTAAAATAAACAAATCCCCTGAGCCGGATGAGATCCTCCCAATAGTACTCAAAGACAAACCGCTAACCAAGATCATGCAACAGTCTCTTGACACAGGGGTTGTACCAACATACTGGAAAATTGCAAGGGTTTTAGTTAAAATCTCATATTTTTATTGCATTTTATTTTTGTTTTTGTTTTTGTTTTATTGAACAACGATATATATAATTATTTAAAAAATAAAATTCACTTTGACATTTTGAGGAGGCACTGCTCCCCCCCTCCAAGGCGCTTCTACTGATGTGGTGTCCCCCAGAGCTCTATTCTTGGTCCCATATTATTTTCTTTATATATCATTTGTAAAACATGCTGAAGACACACAACTTTATATGTCTTGCTAATATAAAAAGTTGGATGACTTAGAAATATACAAGACATGAAGCAACTCACTAGAAGGGAAACACAATTTCCAACTTTCTGTAGCAAGAGAAACAGAGGTGCATTTCGCCGTTGTTTACATGACATTTTGTAGCGATGCGATGCACTCGTGGAAATCAAAATACAAAACAAGTCAATGATATGACTACGGTTCTGGAAAGATTTAATAAACCAATCAGTGTGACTCAAGGCACTCTCGCGATGACAAGTCACATTTGAAATGACTGAATAAACCATTTTAATTTAAGTTGATGATGATGATGATGAGTTATCATTTTATAAAAACAGTACTGTATCTGTTGTGAATGAATTCCTAGCGGTGTCAAGAAGGTGTTCTTTTAAGCGACGTTCCTGTTCCTTTAGCCGGAGCATTTATAATGGGAAAAATCTGTTTTCAACACATGGGGTGTTCCCTTTGGCTAGTATTCTCTTAGCAGGTGTTCCTATATGCAGAGACTACTGTTCTGATATTAAAATGTCAAAATACATTTCACTTACCTAAGGGACTTAAAGGTTAAATCAAAAGCTGCTTCATTGTTTGATTAGAAAAGTCACTAGAGTTTCAGATTATCATGGCATATAATGTATGATGCCAGTTTGTATAGCCATCTTATATAGACACAGACAAAAGTATCGTCAGCCTACACTTAATATAAGATACTATAAGAAAACATATTAAATGAAGCCTTTATTGCGCATTAGCCACTAATTAATAGTCAAAGACCAAAATACATAATTTTGGTAAAAAAAAACATAAGCACTTAAGCAATTTCTAATATTTGTTCATGACAAAAGAAGTGGCAGTCCTGTTTTAATCCTTTGCGGTCTGATGTTGGACCCTGTCCGACATCATCAAAAAGACGTAAAGCACAGGTCTCTAGTCATTTTTTCTCTGGAAAAAAGCTGAGAAAACCATTCAATGGCCGTGTGAGACCGATAGGAGCCGAGAGAAGCTGAAAAAAGGGTCGGATCTGAGCAATACACATAGCTCCCGGCACGACACAGATAACACGGCCACAAACAAACAAGATAGCTGGTTCCGCATCCAGCACTCAAAGAACATCACAGACATTTGCAGAGATGTTATAGTAATAAAAATAATGACTTGGATCGCATTATTGAGGAGTTTGGTGATAAAACAAGTCATCAGGAGATGATTTACAGTATCAGTATGCACTACTATGAAGAAGTATGTGAAAAATACAGCGAACAAGGGGTGGGGCGGGGCTGGAGATGCAGTACTGAGTGTCCTGTTGATATGCAGGGCCTTTTAAAACTGTTTTACTGTGAAAAAATTACTTTTAAACAGCGTGTGTAAAATAAACAGCGTGTGTGAAAATAAATTGCAACCTGACACGCCTGAGACCACGCTGAATAAATGGACGCTGAGGGTTAGTATTTTGTATGTCCTCCTTTGGCTTTCAGATGTTTATAATATTTCTTACCAGTATGTTACATCTTGTTGGTGAAATTCTTTCTTGCACATTTCTTTTAGCTCAGACAGATTGGATATACAATGCTTGGCTACAGCTTTTTTCAGATCAGTCCAAAGCATTTCTATTTAGATTGAGATCTGTTGGTTACAAAGGCCATTCCACAACTTTTATCTTGTTTTCTTCAGCCTATGAGCAGATGGCATCATTGTACTTTGTAGAATGTTTTGATACATGGCTGCAATTATTCGATCTTTAATCACATCAATGTTTCCAGTCCCTGAATTGCCTAAAACACCACCCTATCAAGATCAAATCAACCTCCATTTTTAACTGTAAGAACAAGGTTTTCTGCATCGAAGGCTTTCCTTTTTTCTCCAAACATACTATGGGGTAATTTTGGTGGAAAAGTTATATTTTAGACTCATTGGACAAGAGAATTTTGTTGACAACGCTTCCGATTCCTGTTCATATTTCTTGGCTTATTTAAGGCGGTTTGTTGTATGCAAAGATAAATGTATATGTTACCTCTAGGCCCAAATTTTAAGATCTCATGGATTGAATCATTTTTATGCTGGTGATACCCAAATCTATATTAATTCTAAACCCAACATTGGGTGCTGCTGCCTCTGCTCTTACTGCATTTATCTCAGATATAAAAAACTGTGACAAAACTGAGGTAATGCTGCTAGGCACTTCTTGTCAGCTAGGTAAAACTAATGCCTTAAATCTGTATGTCAATGGCACCATGCTTGAGTTTACTTCTAAATTGAATAATCTGGGTGTGATGTTTGATCCAGGGTTAACTTTTGGAACCACATGTGCTAAACACTGTCAAGATTTCTTTTTTCCACCTGCGGCTGAAAAACTAGTCCATGCGTTTGTGTTTTCCAGGATTGACTACTGTAATGCCCTGTTTGCTGGTGTCTCAAAGTGCATCCTTGCCAGACTTCAATATGTATAGAACTGCAGCCAGATAAAGATTATTATTATTATTATTATTATTATTATTATTATTATTATTATTATTATTATTATTATTATTATTATTCATTAAAAGTGGTTTGCAGTGAAGCCTATGTGTATACAAGTATTTGTACAAATTATTTTTTATCTCAATCTCCTCCTCAGTCAGTCAGCCTTCTCCTCTTCAGGGACTGAACATGCAGGAACTGATTGTCTCTATCCATTTTCTGGCTTACACACACCCACATAAAACATTAAAATAAATACATAATAATAATAATAATAATAATAATAATAATAATAATAATAATAATAATAATAATGATGACTGTTCTTTACATACACACACACAAAGTAAAAGTCAACTAATAATAAAATACAGACATACAGACATGACACGGGGGGGGGGGGGGCACTGCAGATGTACTCAACACAAAAAAAACAAATATAAAGTTGAAAAATATGGCTAATTAGCCCAAGTGCTTACCATTTAGATGATATGTAAATTAGCACTCTTGGATTTGTAAACCCGGAGATACAGAACTTTGTCGTAATGACACTTCATCTTGAAAATATTATATGTCCCACCTACGCTTAAAAAAAAAAAAAAGTTTTGCTGGTAGGACGGCTGAGATATGACATGTTTTATCATTGTAACAAAAGTTACGAAATTACAGCGCGTCGGCAGCAAAAGATTAAACTCATTCATAGAGCTTATGCAACCCTGTACAGACACTTCCAAATTAAGCATATTTCTGACTCTGCATGTCACATCGGTAAAGCTCTCACCTGTATGCATATGTTCTGGGACTATCCCATCATTGCCACTTTTTGGAGTGTGACAGTCTGGCTCGCAGTGGTGATGTGGATGACGTCACGGACCAGGAAGTAACTCAAACCAAACAGTGGATGGGCGGTTGAAGCTGAGTGTTAGTGCACTCAGCGTATTTAATAAACAAAATATTAAACAAATTAACACAACACAAAACAAAAGGGCACAAGGGCCAAACGAATGAACAAACAAACAAGTAAGTGATGTGCTGGGAAATCCAGCACGTCTTAGCAATTGTTTTGTTAATGTTGCTTTTTCTCTCTCCGCTCTCCCGTACTCTCCTCTACACTCTCAACCCCGAGTGCAGAGTGCTGCTGGTTTATATACTCTGGCCGAGGGATTTAACTAGTTGGTAATTATCTTATTATCCCCCGGCCAGAGTCTGCACGCGTTTGGTAAGGATGCATGACTGTCAGCTAGTTAAATAATCAGTAGCTGATCAGCCATGCATCCTCACTGGGTTTTTAAATATAATAACAAAAGACGCGGCGCTTTTACCCGCGCCGCAAACAAAAATACAAATAATAATAAATAGGGACGGGACACTCCGCCACACATGCCCCCCCTTGTGCGCAGCACACATGGCCTTTTCGGCCACCTCCCCCCTTAGTCCCCAAAGTCCCGGTCAGCAGTCCCGGCGCAGGAACAGGGGCAGCAACGGGCCAAAGGTGGCGGCCACGGTGGGATGTCCTCCTCCCACCCAAACAGCCGTAGTGTTCCAATGGCCCGCGCACCGGCCAGCTCCTCTGGCCAAAAAATTTTTGGGGGTGGTCTCCAGACCTGCCCCCCCTTCTTCATGGCCGACAGCTCCCCTCCGTGGGGCTCTGGCCACCCTTTCTCCTGCAGCGAAATTGCTGCGGGGGAAGCTGGTCTCCTGACCTCCCCCCCCTTCTTCATGGCTGACAGCTGCCCTTCACGGGGCTCCAGCCACAGTATTTCCTGCCGCGAAAGTGCGGCTGGGGAAGCTGGTCTCCTGACCTCACCCCCCCCTTTTCCATGGCTGACAGCTGCCCTTCACGGGGCTCCAGCCACAGTATTTCCTGCCGCGAAAGTGCGGCTGGGGGAGCTGGTCTCCTGACCTCCCCCCCCTTTTCCATGGCTGGCAGCTCCCCTTCGTGGGGCTCTGACCACATGATCTCCGGCCGCGAAAGTGCGGCTGGGGGAGCTGGTCTCCTGACCTCCCCCCCTTTCTTCATGGCCGGCAGCTCCCCTCCGTGGGGCTCCGACCACAGTGTAGTGACCCCAGGCGAAGCAGGATCCCTGGCGACCCCAGGCAAAGCAGGATCCCTGGCGACCCCAGGCGAAGCAGGATCCCTGGCGACCCCAGGCGAAGCAGGATCCCTGGCGACCCCAGGCGAAGCAGGATCCCTGGCGACCCCAGGCGAAGCAGGATCCCTGGCGACCCCAGGCGATATGTGACAGTCTGGCTCGCAGTGGTGATGTGGATGACGTCACGGACCAGGAAGTAACTCAAACCAAACAGTGGATGGGCGGTTGAAGCTGAGTGTTAGTGCACTCAGCGTATTTAATAAACAAAATATTAAACAAATTAACACAACACAAAACAAAAGGGCACAAGGGCCAAACGAATGAACAAACAAACAAGTAAGTGATGTGCTGGGAAATCCAGCACGTCTTAGCAATTGTTTTGTTAATGTTGCTTTTTCTCTCTCTCCGCTCTCCCGTACTCTCCTCTACACTCTCAACCCCGAGTGCAGAGTGCTGCTGGTTTATATACTCTGGCCGAGGGATTTAACTAGTTGGTAATTATCTTATTATCCCCCGGCCAGAGTCTGCACGCGTTTGGTAAGGATGCATGACTGTCAGCTAGTTAAATAATCAGTAGCTGATCAGCCATGCATCCTCACTGGGTTTTTAAATATAATAACAAAAGACGCGGCGCTTTTACCCGCGCCGCAAACAAAAATACAAATAATAATAAATAGGGGCGGGACACTCCGCCACACATGCCCCCCCTTGTGCGCAGCACACATGGCCTTTTCGGCCACCTCCCCCCTTAGTCCCCAAAGTCCCGGTCAGCAGTCCCGGCGCAGGAACAGGGGCAGCAACGGGCCAAAGGTGGCGGCCACGGTGGGATGTCCTCCTCCCACCCAAACAGCCGTAGTGTTCCAATGGCCCGCGCACCGGCCAGCTCCTCTGGCCAAAAAATTTTTGGGGGTGGTCTCCAGACCTGCCCCCCCTTCTTCATGGCCGACAGCTCCCCTCCGTGGGGCTCTGGCCACCCTTTCTCCTGCAGCGAAATTGCTGCGGGGGAAGCTGGTCTCCTGACCTCCCCCCCCTTCTTCATGGCTGACAGCTGCCCTTCACGGGGCTCCAGCCACAGTATTTCCTGCCGCGAAAGTGCGGCTGGGGAAGCTGGTCTCCTGACCTCCCCCCCCTTTTCCATGGCTGACAGCTGCCCTTCACGGGGCTCCAGCCACAGTATTTCCTGCCGCGAAAGTGCGGCTGGGGGAGCTGGTCTCCTGACCTCCCCCCCCTTTTCCATGGCTGGCAGCTCCCCTTCGTGGGGCTCTGACCACATGATCTCCGGCCGCGAAAGTGCGGCTGGGGGAGCTGGTCTCCTGACCTCCCCCCCTTTCTTCATGGCCGGCAGCTCCCCTCCGTGGGGCTCCGACCACAGTGTAGTGACCCCAGGCGAAGCAGGATCCCTGGCGACCCCAGGCAAAGCAGGATCCCTGGCGACCCCAGGCGAAGCAGGATCCCTGGCGACCCCAGGCGAAGCAGGATCCCTGGCGACCCCAGGCGAAGCAGGATCCCTGGCGACCCCAGGCGAAGCAGGATCCCTGGCGACCCCAGGCGATATGTGACAGTCTGGCTCGCAGTGGTGATGTGGATGACGTCACGGACCAGGAAGTAACTCAAACCAAACAGTGGATGGGCGGTTGAAGCTGAGTGTTAGTGCACTCAGCGTATTTAATAAACAAAATATTAAACAAATTAACACAACACAAAACAAAAGGGCACAAGGGCCAAACGAATGAACAAACAAACAAGTAAGTGATGTGCTGGGAAATCCAGCACGTCTTAGCAATTGTTTTGTTAATGTTGCTTTTTCTCTCTCCACTCTCCCGTACTCTCCTCTACACTCTCAACCCCGAGTGCAGAGTGCTGCTGGTTTATATACTCTGGCCGAGGGATTTAACTAGTTGGTAATTATCTTATTATCCCCCGGCCAGAGTCTGCACGCGTTTGGTAAGGATGCATGACTGTCAGCTAGTTAAATAATCAGTAGCTGATCAGCCATGCATCCTCACGGGGTTTTTAAATATAATAACAAAAGACGCGGCGCTTTTACCCGCGCCGCAAACAAAAATACAAATAATAATAAATAGGGGCGGGACACTCCGCCACATGGAGCCATGTAGCTTCGGTGTTATCTAAATTGACTGGTTCAAGGTTAGTAGCTGAACCTTACTTATTTTTACTTAATGATAACTCATTTTGCAGCTTTGGATAGCTCCAGATTCAACACTAGCCTGCTCCTGGCTCTGCATGTTTAGGGATATTGTTCATTTAGAGTGGACCACAGCCAGGTTAAATGGGACAACACCAGCATGGGGTTCAGTCTCTGCTCTCCTGGATGATTGGATTGATATAATTTCCTCTTTTATTATTTATTTTTGTGTTAATTTGAGCAAGCTCTGGTTCTTCTGTTTATAGTTTTTGACATCTGTAGGACTCTGATTATGTTATGTGTTTTCTCAAATAAAAACACTTAATCACAAAAGAAAATTATAGAGATTTTTATGTTAAAAATCAACCTAGAGCTTCCAAAGCAAGTATTGACACCCCATAACCTAATATTCTACAATCTTCTAGCAACCGTAACACATCAAATACCTTTAGCTAGCACACAGAAGAGACAAACATAGCTCACAGATTATTTTTATTTAAACCCCTGTTTATAGGCAAAATAAAATAATCAAAAAAACAGCGTTCCCTCTTTTAAATACAGTGTCCACATGGAATAGTGCAGATGGTTTTCTAAGAGCTCAGTTCTGAGTAAACATTGTGCTCTTCAGAATGTTGATTGTTTGGATTAAAAGACTAATAAGGGTTTCAGAGATTGATGGCTCTCATACAAATACAACATACAACAGTACGCCTTCCATCTTATATTGCTCTACAGAATAAATATGACATTTTGTTTTTCATTATTCTCGTTTGTTCTCTGTATTATAATTTTATTATTATTATTATTATTATTATTATTATTATTATTATTATTATTATTATTATTTATTTCTTAGTAGACGCCCTTATCCAGGGCGACTTACAATTGTTACAAGATATCACATTATTGCCCTCTGTGAATGATATTTTTTTTAGATCTACTGTGGTTTTGATCCTTTAGGTTTAGAACTCTTTAGGTTTAGGACCGGGTGCTGCTCTAAACTCGGGTCTCCTGACTTTATGCATTGCTACCATGTCTAGATGATCACCTGGGTAGTTAAACATTTACCAAGACAATTCTGAAAGGGGACATGTCTATTCCAGCACCCTAGTGGATCCAAAGAAAGTGATAATCACTTAATCTTCTTCTTTCTGATAAAACAGAGGAACTTGTAATTGTACTGTGCCATTATATACCCTTATGGCAAAGTGGTTTGCAGTGCACAGGTGTAGGGGTGATGCAGTGCTCAAGTCAAGGACAAAGTACTGGTGAAATGATGGTTTATTTATAATCCAAAGTCTGATGACAACAGTAAACAATAAAGAGAATAGGCAATACACAACGATGTGTATTGCTCCGTTTAAATCCACGGATTCAGTCCCGAAATAATAAACACTGTATTTAAACACACAGGTCGGAGGGAGATTTATCACCAAGAATCTTTCTGTCTCTGTCACAAATCTCTATTGCATTTAAACTTCTCTCAATTGCAGTGGCCATCTTGGATCATGTGACCACACGGGTAAGTTTTGATGTGTTGATTTTATACCTCCAACTATATTATAGTATAGTAACATACCTAATTATAGTTTAAATAACCTTAATAACTAAAAAGGTGTATTTATCTGAAAAAAATATATTTTCTGCAGTACTGGGACTGCAAATAGTGAAGTGGTTAATGATAACATTTACTCTCACCATGCATTTCAGGTGTGTCTTGGGGTTTGAATGTATCCCTGATAAATGTATCTAGAGGTTGCACACCAAAGGTAATTCTAAATATAGAGTCTAAATGAAACCATAGAATGTTACACAAAAGGTTTTCCAAAGTAAACAGTCACTGAACTCATTAAATCAGCCATCCTAAAATATTTGATGAAGTAATAGAAATTGAATGCTCTTAACAGAGTTGGTAAAGGACTTGAGTATCCTATTAGCATGACAAATACATAATTAATGTACGCACATTTTAGCTGATTATAATATTAAAAGCTGGGCAAAGTAAGGCTAGAATTAAATAAAGGTCTACATCATATTTGATGTTTCCCAAATACCAAGCTGTGTGCAGTCTAATGAAGATTTCATGAAATTTCACATTAAACAGCCACATGGACCCAACTGAGGCCAGATTATGTCTTTCTATCAACCAGCTATAAATTGCAGCCGACTTGGGCTGAATTTCAATGAAATCCTTCTTAAACACTTGCTAGATTAAACAAATTACAAGAGGCCACTCATAACAATCAGACTACTTAGGCTTTCACATTGCAAGTGAAAAACAGGTTTGATGGAAGGGTATATATACATACTATAGTAGACCATGATATTGATCTGATACAGCCATCCGAAATGTCTTTGTATCATATG
Source organism: Acipenser ruthenus (assembly GCF_902713425.1). Classification (NCBI taxonomy): domain Eukaryota; kingdom Metazoa; phylum Chordata; class Actinopteri; order Acipenseriformes; family Acipenseridae; genus Acipenser; species Acipenser ruthenus. Next base: position 10,567 of record NW_026707977.1, read on the forward strand.
AGTTGTAGCAGAAATTATATTTAACTATACATGTATATTTAAAGAAAAACATTATATATATAAAATACATGGATGAAGGCTATGTTTGCATCCTGAGCCATTCGAAAAAAAAAGGCATGATACCACAGTAGTGACGTCAAAAAGTGATAATTCCTCTAGAGGAAAATATACTTGAACTTTGACTCCCGAGACCATGACTTTCAATTCAAACACAAAATTTCTCGTTTTCAATCGCTCAACAACATCCACAGCACAGAAATGATCATTAATGATCAACAAACTGAGACTATGTTAAAAAAAGATGTAAAGCTGGTACATTTATATCTCAGAGAAACTGGAGAGGAACAGGAAATTAAAACAAGGTAAAGGCAATCATCCAAATAAAGTTGAAGCACTTACGGATAACGACATAGAACATCTGTACAGCACTGAAACACTATGTTTAAAAAACCCAGCTGTACTGCTTATAAATTTTTGACGTCACAGAAACCCTAGATGGAATTATTTTCCTGTAACTCACTGAAGCCCATCTATCTAGCTATCTATCTACTAATATAGTATAGAGTGCTGTGTGAAATACCATCTGATTTTCACCTGGTTATCATTTTGTATCATACAGCCCCCTATACAATATTATGACACACCCCCTCACTACTGGGTGGATGATGGCAGCTAATAACTGACCACCTAATTCAAGCCAAAAAAAAGGGAAAATGTATTTGTAGTCCGACTACGCCATTATGGGAGACTAAACTTTTGTAATTTAAGCCAATTGATTAATAATTGAAAGTTCCCTTTGTGCTAGGTTCTTGTATTTGGGGGAGCAGCACTAGAAAGCCACACAATCCATGCACAAACACAGTCAGGAAAAACAGACACAGTTTAACCCTTTGAGCAGAACGAACGTACCGGTACGTTCACTGCCCTCTGGTCCTCAGGGAGTATAAACGTACCGGTACGTTCTGCAACTTTAAACTTGAATTACTGAGCCTACAAAACCACTGATCACATAATATTCTAACAGTAGGTTTCTGTAATACCTTTTATTGGTCTCTTGCGCCCTCTGCCAGATATCGACTGAATTACATACAATAAACCCAGTCACAAAATTGTCAACAATGTCTATAAACTGTCAAAAATTGCTTAGTGAGAAAGAAATATTAGAAATAATACTGAATTCAGATTCTGATATAAATTCAAACACATACAATTCTTCCACTGAATCCGATGTCAGTGAGTGTGTCAGTGAAGAGATAAGTGAAAATGATTTACCATCAACATCAAGTGACAGGCGTCCAGCGATGAGATGGCACGAAGCTCAGGGAACCTGGAATTCTGGGGACTTCACTCCGAAGAAATGCAGGTTTGATCCATCACAGTCTGGCCTGAACAAAGATTGTTCTCTGCCTGCTGACCCAAGCGAGGCAGATTGCTTCAAAATTGTTCTTTGCTGAAGAGACTGTGTCATATATTACAGACGAGACGAATAAGTTTGCCAGGAAACTGAGAGAGAACACTCAGCTGGGTGTCAAGTCAAAGCTCCATAAGTGGGTGGACACAACAATGTCTGAAATGTACATCTTTCTGGCTACCGTTCTGCTCATGGGCTTGATCTGAAATAAATCCCTGAGAGAGTACTGGTCCACTGATCCTGTTATGGCAACTCCTTTCTTTTCTACCCTTTTCTCTCTCGATCGCTTCCTTCAGACCCCCTGACCAAAATCTACTTTTTTTTCTACCCTTTCCAAGGTATGTGCATTGATGAGTCGCTTATGCTGTGGAAGGGAAGACTCTCATTCAAGCAGTACATTCCCTCAAAGCAACATCATTTCGGCATCAAATTTTTCATCATCTGCGATGTGAAGACCAGGTACATTTTGAATGTTATTGTTTACACTGGTGGCACTACTGATATTCTTCATGACATAGATCTCGGTGCGTCCGGCTCTGTTGTCCTTAGTCTCATGAAGCCTTACCTGGGCAAAGGCCACATCGTCTGCACAGATAATTGGTATAACAGCCCAGCCCTATTTGAGTGTCTGCACAGCCAAGACACAGATGCATGTGGCACTGTGCGATCCAACAGAAAAAGAATGCCCCAGTTCAAAACTAAATTAGAAAAAGGCGAAGTCCATTTTTTACACACGGACAAGTTGCTGGCTGCGAAGTGGCGTGACAAAAGAGATGTGCATATCCTCACCTCTGTGCATAGGCCTGTGATGAAAGTGACCAACAATGTCGATCACGCCACTGGGGATAACAAGGTGAAACCGAGTGTGTGCTCGAGTACAACCAGAAAATGGGCTCGGTGGACAAATCGGACATGCAAATTAGTTTTGTCGATTGTGCAAGGAAGTCTCTCAAGTGGTACAAAAACTTATTCTTCCACTTGTTTGACATGGCCGTGTTGAACGCCTTCATCCTCCACAAAACTGCATCCAAAAAAAAAACCAGTCACTTTCAGCAAATTCAGGCACAACCTCATCTCGTACACATCGCAGGTGTCACGTCTGTAGCCACACAACTCGCAGGCCCAGGCAGAGGAAAGACACGCGATTTATGTGCATAGAGTGCAACACAGCTCTGTGCGTTGCTCCATGCTTCAAGGAGTATCATACGCTGAAGCATTATTGACACTCTCACTCCCTCCGCCCCCACCACCCATTTACTCGGATATGATTTTTTCATGTCTCTCTCTCTCTCGCTGTTAGGACGTGTCGTTGTGGTTGTTCCACCCCGTTGTTTAATGTTTTTGTTCATTGCCTTCCTGTTGTTTTTTTAGTAAAAACCTTTCCCGATGACAAAATAAAAATGTATATTTATTTGTTTTATTTATTTACGGTAAAATGTATTTGTTTACATCTTTTCATAGCAATGTAAATAAATTGGTAATAAGCCTACTAACAAAATGTATCGAGATGTCTATGTGATGTCTGTAAATAGTTATTTAATTAATTGTAATCAATAAATTTCTCTTTTGTCTGTATTTCGTCAGTATTCATTACATACATACTGATCAAAGATATAGCTTTCAGCTTGTTTGTACGCTGTACTTGTAATAATCAAGCGCGTGCAGAAGACAGAAAAAAAACTCACTCCCGTAGGGCTGGCAGGGCATTTTAGAACTCACTGCTCAAAGGGTTAAAAAAATGTAATTTACAAAGAGAATAGAAAGAATTACATTACAACAGCCATGTTGTTAAAATATAGGCCTACATGAAATTTCAAGGATGAGTATTGTTAGGGGTCTACTTAAATTGCGGTAAATTTACGTATTTTTCACGGGTATGTTGCGGAATAAAATTAGTATTTCACGGACATGTTTAAACATTAAATAAACCTAAGTAGACAGTATTTCAGAACACTATAAAGCCTAAAAATAGTGGTACTTGCTTCCTTACTAAAACAGAGTGCTGGTATTTGTTAAAGGCGAGTATGCAGCATCCCCCTGCAGTTGTCTTGCCCATATATTGAGACTGCATGTTCTGCATCCAGATTGGTTGGAAGTTAAGGCAAAGCTTTGCCAAGTTATACAGATGTGGAAATCGATTAGAAACAGCCCAAAAACTCGGTTACACAAGGGCATCTGGCATACTTTAATAAAGTCAATGTATGCAGCACGTTCGTTGTCATGTTATTTGTCCCATCCAATAATGTATTTTATTAGTACCGAGTCAAAACAAAGAAGACGTGGCTATTCGGGTCTAGAATTCCAACTGTAAGCAGCAGGTTGAAGCGAGGTGGCTGTGCTGGATTGTTTTAGTACTGATTTAACTTGCAGACAGGAATACTTTTTGTCTGGGCTGACTTTCCAGTTTGGTTTCTGAAAGCTGTTTATTTTACGTTCTGTTCAGCAGCCTCTGTAGTAGCCTTTTGTTTAATGTGTGATTCTGAAGCTAAATAGCGATCGATCGTATTTTCTCCAAATACACATTAAGATATGCAAAACAATTACCTCAGTCTGCATGTACAGTTTCTTTGGGAAATATCTTGAAACGATCATCATCTGAAATATACTTTGCTTTTTTTGTCTACTGCTCTTTTTGTCTTCTATTTTCTACTATTTTCCCTCCAATGCTGAAAACTAGATTTTAGCAACTTAAATCAAAACAATGCAGCACCAACTTTGCCCCGCCCCCTCCTGCACAGTACAGATCACATAAAAACAGTAAAGACGCACTGATAGGCTGATTAAAACTTTGTCATTTGAATAGTAAACAAGAACATTAACTGCTTTGGAGAATTTATTTTGTAAATGTTACTTGTGGACATTTTTTGTTTGTTTGGCTTTTGCTTAAGTGCAATGCAAACAGGACGGCGAAGGAATAAAAAAGGGCTATCTGCAGAAGGAAGATACGTAGTTTGCGTCGCTTGCGTTGTGCAGTAGTTCATTTAAACAAGTTTTCTTTTTTTTTTCCTCTCCGTACTTGTTCGGTATGCATTGGCCCCTAAGAGGTGAATTTCGCGGTGACCCCTCAATTTCACGATTTCCGCGAAATTGCGATTTAGGTAGGTCCCTAAGTATTGTACTCACCCCAGTAGTCTTGATTAAAAGAATTAGACCCAAATAGATTTTCTGAATACCCCAGGGGTGCAATAGAGCACAAAATTAGGTAGAGCACTCTAGCAGTGCATCCACAACACTACCTGTTCCCACTTACACAAGTGCTATGTGTTGGTTTATAAAAGCCAATTTACACCCCCTCCCCCTTTCCTACAGATAGCAGTACTCCGCTCTCACCTGGACTCCCAGAATACAATAGAAAATACTGGAAATATTTATTTAACTAGACTACTAAATGCCAGCTACCCTACTTGAACAATTTAGCAAATTCAGTTGTGTTGAGTTGTGTTGGTGGTATCATTAACACTTGTATATACAGCCCAAGAGAGGAGATAAAAACATAAGCAAATGTACGAATTGCAGGAGGCCATTCGGACTATCTAAGCTCACACGGTTCCTAATAGCATGTCCAAAAGAAAAAAAAAAATATATATAATTGAATTGCTTTGGCTTGTTGGAAACCATACTTCGGTATTTTCTCTAAACAATGCTGTGCATACCTCATTCAGGTCTTTGGACATTCCTGACTAACAAGATACCTGACCTCTCACCAGCAGTGACCTGCATGCACTGAAAGATATTAGTGAAGTGTTTAGGTCACTGTCACAGGAAGGCTCAGCTTATTCATGCTTAGACAAAGATTGTCTTTTGTCTACATTTACCAGAACTGTTGTCTGTCCTTAAATTGCAGCTCAAGACAGTGTTATCCAATAGAAATCTCTAAATAGCCACAGCCATGGCAACACTGTTTAGCCACATGCACTATTTTTAGTATAAAACAACTCACACACCTTATGGAAAAAACATATATATTTAATATATGGTAGAAAAGTATGATCCTTGTATTTTTCCATATATAGAAATTGGCCCCTTTTTATATATTTATAATATATGGGATATATTTAAACTGTATTTTAGTCTGTAATCCATATATTTATTTTCTATGTTGAAAATATATGGTGCACCATATATTTTCATTAGTCTGTAATCCATATAAAATAAATATATGGTTTACAGACTAAATATATTTTAAATATATCCCATATATTTTAAATATAAAAAACGCCTCAGGGGGTAAAGCTGCTACCCTGCCCCGTTGCCAAACTAGCAACGAGACAAATGTTTAACCGATATTCCCTCCTTCTCCCCTATCTGTTTTAGATGCAACCAACAGGGGCACCAGGCCAGGTAATGCCCATCGGCAATGGTGTGTGACGTGGCAGCGTGCAATTGGACATCTGAAGCGGGTAAGCGCGGGGAAAATGGTCGGGAGGGGCCTTGTATTGTTAATACAGTTTTAGGCAAGGTGAAAAACCACGCATTAGTGGACACCAGGTGGGAGCAGACCTTAATTAAAACAGCTCTCTTGGGTGGTGTGTCATGGCAGCCACGAGGCCAGATGGTGATCTCAATAATTCTGGGTTGAGACTGGACAAATTATAGAGAATGGTTAAATTAATGGCAGTCTCGACCGCACACGTAAACGTGGCAGAAAAAAAAGAAAGGGAAATAACTGGTGAAGTTTTTCCCTTTCAAACTGAAATGTTTTCCCCCATTTTTTGTCCAAGAAAAACAAATAAAGACAGACAAATATGAAAATGGGAGGGGGCATTAATGAGACAAGGCTGGGGTTTGGTGGGTGAACACTCCAATGGTGACAAACGCCAGTCAAAGGGGGTCTGAACGCTGTGTGACCGAGAGGGCGAGGTTACTGGGCCATCTAGGGCAGATGCTACTCCCAGCCCTCTCAATATACCAGACATGTGGCACTCAAGCGCAGACACAGTGTGGGGCCAACATAATGACCTGTCACTAGTGCACGCTTGGGGACAGGTCCGGTCTATTGAAGGTAACGATGTTGACGGTGCTGGGGAGCTAGTATTTCTGCACTTCAGTAAGTCGGCCATCTAGAAAAGGGGCAGAGCTACGGTG